>NW_027529682.1:1312666-1504605 GCF_008692635.1 Crocuta crocuta
TAATTTTATACTCAGATAATGAAGAGAAAGAGTGCCTACGAGTTCTAACATGTCTTTGTCTGGAATATCTGAACATCATATTATATTTTTAATAGTAAAATGTGAGTGTCTCAGAGATAGTTTTTAGTCTTCTCTGACCGTGAGCTCCAGTTTTCACTGTCTTTCTGCAAGCTTATCATTTTTTTTTCATGTGGCATCGCCATATTTTGGGTGTGAAATATTAACAAGACATGGCCAAGCACGTTTAAACTCTTTGTCACAAAGATGTCTCATTCTGCCTAGATTGAGTATTGTGTGGTCAGTGCAAGGTCATGATTAAATCCTTGCTGCTTCTACAGAATTTTTTGTGCTGAAATCAACATCATTACCATTTATTTCATTTGCTTTTCTAGAACTTACCAAAGCAGATATTATATGATCAGGGAGACATGGTCATTGGCATTGAGCTCTTCAAAGGCAGGGTCTATGTCAGAAATTTTTATATCCCCATCTCCTAATCTGCATCCTGGCACAGAGCAGGTCTTCATACATAGTTCTTATATTGAATTGACAGTTGTAAGAAAATCCAAGATATCTGAGACTCAGTCTAGACTTTGTCCATACAGTGTGTCCTTAGGTCACTGAACTTGTTACATCCTCTGTACAATGGGATTTCTGTCTACTTTGGAAGGACCAATGGGAATGTGAGAGTTCTAGGAAATTAGGCCTTACACAATATTTCTGTTGAACTTCGCAGACCAGGTGGAGTTTTATCCTTTAAATAAATAACTTACCAACTGATGGTCCTTGTGTGACTAATCAGAGCAAAGGGAATCTTGATGACTTACTTGTGGATCCATATTTTTAATGGGTATGTCATTTTTGGACAAATTCCTACAACCCTCTATAGCTGTTTTCTCCCCCTTAATTCACATTCCATTTGGATTATCTTTATTGTTGAAATAGAATTGTCAACTTGAAGATATGTTGAGAAGTGGTTTGGTGCAACTTGGGTTTGTAAATCCTAGCAGGATGATCCAGGAATCCAGTGGCTCAGAGCATTGTGAAAGCCTTATAAATGAGGTTTCTGGAATATGTGAGCAGCCTACTACTTTCTCATTAATCTGAGACAGAATGCCCAGAAAGAGTATTTCATAAAGGTTAGTGCAGAGAAAAGTCCACTGACTCACTCATGGGTGCTGGATGACTTAGGAATTTACTGCATTTATCAATGAAGGAGATCTGTATTCTAATGTTGTCTTCCTAGGAAAGCCATTGTAAACTTGTAAGTGAACAATTCTGATGATTTCTCTCATTTTGCTTCTTTAGTGGTTCTCAAGCTTGAGGAGGTAGGCATTATCATCACCTGGAGTACTTATTAAATCACAAATGCCTGGATACTCCCCTCAAAGTTTCTGATGAAGTAGATCTGGGGTGGGATGGGTTTCCCAAATTTGCAATTCTAACAAGTTTTCAGGTAGGGCTAATACTGAGGTCTGGGGACCACATGCTGAGAACACTGTGCTACCATAATATTGCCAAGACTGGTAAAAATAAATATTCCATGGACCACTGTTCTTTTCTGAGACTACTTTAATGAAATGGGACTTAGATAACCATCAATGGCACAAACCATAGGCAGACATCGATGGATCAGAGTGTCTGTATAGAAGTACAATAAATACTAGAAAAAGAAAGCTAGAATTGTGTGTGTTTTTTAAATCCATTTTGAGACAGAGAAAGAGAAAGCACCAGGGGGAGAGAGAGAATCCCAACCAGGCTTCATGTTGTCAGCATAGAGCCTGACTTGGAGCTTGATCCCACGAACTGTGAGATCATGACCTGAGACAAAATCAAGAGTCGGATGCTTAACTGATTGAGCTATCCAGGAATCCCTGTTTTTGTTTTTTTAAGTTAAAATTTCAGCTCGTTTATGACTTTGGTAGAACATATTATTGTGGTCTTTTCCAAACTCTTGAGTCATCTGAAAATATATTGCCTGAATCTTTACAAGCAAATGAGGGGATATATGTTTCTATTTTCATCCATATTGTCATTTTTGGTCCCATACTCTCTTTCTCAACAAATGGAGCATGTATCTCAGTGTCTTCTCCTCTTGCTTTATGATCTAATTAGATTCTGGACAATAATACTCTATTAAGCTATTTTAAGTTGAGCACTTATTTCAGATTGGCACAATGTTATCAATTCAGGTTCTTTTCCTAGAAGCCTATTTAATTCAATGTAGTTCAGTACAATTTAATACCCATTGACTGACTATACGCCAATACTATTCTAAATGCCTAGGTGGGGCACTTGAGTGGCTCAGTCGGTTAAGCGACCAACTTTGGCTCAGGTCATGATCATGCAGTCTGTGAGTTTGAGCCCTGCGTTGGGCTCTGTGCTGACAGCTCAGAGCCTGGAGCCTGCTTCAGATTCTGTGTCTCCCTCTCTCTCTGCCCCTTCCCTGCTCATGCTATGTCTCTCTCTCTCAAAATTAAATAAACATTAAAAATTTTTTTTAAGTGCCTAAGAAAAGGCATGACCAAGACCTGCACAAATTCTTGCCCTTGTAGAGCCTACATTGTAGCAGAGACAAACAGATGGTAAACATAATACATAAATCAATCAATCAGTATTCCTGGTAGTGGCCCCTATGGAAAAGAGGAAATGAAAGCAGGGTAATGCAGTTTAGAACTTCAGAAGCTATCAGGGAAGAGTTGTATGTACACTTGCAGTTTTAAGCAAGGGTACCATTTGAGCCAAAACCTGGAGCAGGTAAGACTAGAAGCATGTACATACTTGGGGAAGAGCATCAGAAGCAGAGAGAACAAGGCCAGAAGGCAGGAGCATGCCTAACATGCAGAACAGCAAAGAGACCAGTGGGGCTGAAGCAAAATGTGTGAAAGGATCTAGTAGTAGATCTGAGAGGTAACAAGCAAAGTCAAGACCAAAGAAGCAAAGCTTTGTAGGTCACTGCAAAAGATGTGCTTTAATCTGAGTGAAATGGGAGTCACTGCAAGGTATTGATTTCAAGGAAGGATATGTCTGAATGTCGTACTTGGGATGGACTGAGGGGGGGCAAGGATAGACGCTAAGAGACCAGTTATGAGACAGCGCCAGTAAACCAGGCAGAGATGATGTGGCCTTGGGCCATGGGCTGGTCAGTAAAAGTGGCGAGTAGTTCAAGTCTGCATTTATATTTGAAAAAGTAAAGTAATGTGGAATATTAGAGAAAAAAGAATCAAGGCATCGGCCTGAGAAACAAATCAGGAGACTATAGATGCTGACGAAGATGCGGAGAAACGGGCACCCTCCTACACTGTTGGTGGGAATGTAAACTGGTGTAACCGCTCTGGAGAACAGTGTGGAGGTTCCTCAAAAAATTAATAATAGAAATTCCATATGACCCAGCAATAGCACTTCTAGGAATTTATCCAAGGGATACAGGAATGCTGATGCACAGGGGCACATGCACTCCAATGTTCATACCAGCACTTTCAACAACAACCAAATCATGGAAAGAGCCTAAATGTCCGTCAACGGACGAATGGATCAAGAAGTTGTGGTTTATCTATACAATGGAATACTACATGGCAATGAGAAAGAATGTAATCTGGCCATTTTTAGCAACATGGATGGAACTCGAGGGTGTTATGCTAAGTGAAATAAGTCAGGCAGAGACAGACAGATACCATGTGTTTTCACTCATATGTGGATCTTGAGAAACTTAACAGAAGACCATGGCGGGGGGGGGGAGGGGAAAAATGTTTGAGAGAAGGAGGGAGGCAAACCACAAGAGACTCTTAAAGACTGAGAACAAACTGAAGGTTGATGAGAGGTGAGGGAGAGGGGAAAGTGGGTGATGGACATGGAGGCAGGCACTTGTTGGGATGAGTAGTGGGTGCTGTATGGATACCAATTTCACAGTAAATTATATATATATATATATACAGGAAGAAGAGGAGACCCATCAGAAATATTGGGATTTGGGCTTTGGACACAGTGAGTTTGCCATGACTATGAGACACCTACTTGGAGGTGCACAGTCATTGTCAATCATGTTTATGTGGGGCTTATGAGAATATAGTGAGTATGTCTGGACTACAGATGGAGTTGTCAACATGTTGGTTTTAAAAGCTGTGAGGCTCAATAAGATTAACGGTGATTGAGTGTAGATAAAGTAGTAAAGGTAAGGACTCAATCCTGGGAATCTCTAACATTAAGAGATAAAAAAGGAAAAAAAGAACCACAGGAGTGATGGAGAAGGAGTGGCCATCAAAGTAGGAGAAAAAGTAGGGGGTTTAATGTCCTAAAAACCAAGAGAAGGAAGTGTATCAAGTAGAATAAAGTGAATAAAAGTGTCAAATGCGGATGATTGGTCACCAAGGTGAAGACTGAAAAGTTACTATTGAATGTCACAACTAGAGATCATCAGTTACCTTAGTGAGAAGATATTTGGTGCAGTGGTAATGGTTAAAGCCTGGTTTAAGTAACTTAAGAGAGAATTGTAGAAGGAGAATTGGAAACAGTGAGGGAAGCCAACTCTTGAAGCTCCTGCAAAAGGAAGCAGAGAAATGGAGTAGAAACAGGTGGGGAAAATGAGGTCAAGCTAAAGTGAGAAAGTGAGGTCAAGGTTTGGTGGTGGTGGTGATGGCCTTTGGAGTTGGGGGAAATAAAAATATGGTTGCCCACTAACGGAAATGATCCAATAGAGGACAGATGAATGTTTCAGGACAGACAGAAAGAATTCCTTAAGCAATTTTGTTGGTTCATCAAATGGTGATAACATCTAGTATCCAAGCGAAAGATTTGGTTTCAGATAAATCAGATATTTTCATCCATGGGAACAGGGATGTTTAGGGTACTAATTCTGGTGGGGGGGGGGAGGTAGAAGAAGTGTTGAGACCCTGTGCAAAATCCCTTTTGATTGCTTCAGTTTTCTCCAAGGAGTAAGAACCAACATAATCTCATAAAATATCAAAAATTATTCAAAAAGAAGTAAGACCCAACTATGTGCCTCTACAAATATTTATTTTAAAAAAATAAAATAAAGCCAAACACAATATAAAAAGTATGCAATCAATGTTTCATTTTAGGAGTTTTCCTAAATGAACTGAATTGAGTGAGGTTTTAAAATAGAGATGTAATGTCTTTTCAACTGGGACTCCTTCTTTTCCTGGTGAATGTCTCAGTATTAAGCAAGCATTCTATATTGCTCTATTAACCTCCAAATTTAGTTGTATAGAAAATTTTTATTTGTAAGTTCAGTGTGGATGAATGGCTATAATATTTTTTAGATGGTAAGTGTGGTGGAGTAATTTCCTTGAGAATTCTATAGTTCTTTCTTTTTATGTAGTTTTAAAATATAAGTTTATTGATTTATTTTGTGTGTGTGAGAGAGAGAAAGAGAGAGAGAGGGAGAGAGCATGAGAAGGGGAGGGCGGGGGGGGGGGGGAGAGAATCCCAAGCAGGCTCTGAACCACAGTGCAGAGATCTTGACATGAGCCAAGAAGAGTCTGTCCCTTAACTGATTCAGCCACACAGGCACCCCTATGGTTATCTCTTGTTCTTCATTTCCACGAGATGGCTGACCTCTACCATGTTGTCAATGTTGTCATGTGGCATGTTGAAGATATTGGCTGCAATTCTTAAACAGATATTAATAGAAGTGTTGACCATTCTTGTTTAAGGTAAGATAATAAATGTAATCAGAGATAGGAAGCATATATATGATTTTAAACAAAAGAGATAGTAGGTCCTTTAACCTATATTTCCTCTCTAGGGTTAATAAAAAAGTCACTGTCTGGAGGATTGAAATTGTATCTTCATGCTTTCCTTGAATGAACTGTACAAAACTCAGTTCAGAAGGCATTGCATAAATGATTTGCAATGATAATAAAGCATGTTTAAAAAATACTTACTGGGGTTCTTCACATTGGTGAACCAAGTGTGTTTGAAGCAGAAGAAGAATGACCATAGTATTGAACTCGTAGGGTTGTAGGGTAAGTGAAATGAGATTTCCCATG
Source organism: Crocuta crocuta (assembly GCF_008692635.1). Lineage (NCBI taxonomy): Eukaryota > Metazoa > Chordata > Mammalia > Carnivora > Hyaenidae > Crocuta > Crocuta crocuta. The sequence continues at coordinate 1,318,675 of NW_027529682.1, forward strand.
TAGAGTGCCTATTATTATAGCACGTGGCTCTTAGGAAGTCCAATAAATTATGTGGTAGGTATAAGGTGATGCGGTTCCTTAAGAAAGGTACAAGCAAATTGTCAAAATTAGGGGACTCTTCTTAGCTGTACAGTTTTTGGCAGGGGGAGAGAGTGGCAAAAGGTTACTATAGCCCCGTGTTACTTTATTGGGGACCAGCGTTAAACAGTAGAATCATATGAGGGCCAAGTCACAAGAAACAATCACTCGGCATTACATTCAAGGCACTATAGTCAGCATCTGATCTATATATTTTATTTCATCTTTATGATAGCCCTGCACAGTAAGTTTTATAAACTTAATTGTGTAGATGAGGAAATAGAATTGGGGAGACCGGATAAAGTGCTGCAATGGGCAAGCTCTCTGCAAATCCTGAAGGAAATTGAAATACTCACCCCATCTAATAAGCTGCCCATGAGAGAGCAAAATCCTCATCAAGATCACGATGTGATTTGACTCCTAAGTCCATAGTCTTCTTTTTACTATTTTTACTATTGAATTGCCCTTTTAAATCCAACTCAAATTCAAGTGCATGTTGCTGGCTTGGTCAGAATCAAGAAGTCCACATACTTTGCTACCCATCATGGGCTTCACTTTATACTTCCAAACCTATATGTAGAAATGGCTTATGCTTTGGTATTAACAGAGATTGGAGACATAGGAAAATCTCACCTTTTGTCCCATGAGAGAAAAAGCTCTTCCTATCCCTAAAAGTTATAATACCATTTCTTTAGAACCTGGCTGTGTTTCAAGCTAGCATTGTTTTGGGGTGCCTGGGTGGCTCAGTCAGTTAAGCATCCGACTTCGGCTCAGGTCAAGATCACATGGTTCCTGGGTTCAAGTCCCACGTCAGGCTCTGTGCTGACAGCTAGCTCAGAACCTGGAGCCTCCTTCAGATTCTTTCTCTCTCTCTTTCTCTGACCCTCCCCTGCTCACGCTGTCTCTCTCTCTCTCACAAATAAATAAAAATATTTTTAAAAAATTAAAAAAACCAAACTAGCATTGTTTTGTTGATAATTAATTATTAAAAAAAGAACATTCCTTCTTTCTTCCTTCGGGAATGCCAAAATGAAAAAACAAAAAAGCAACAACAAAAAGAAAATACAACCTAATTTTTAAGATTTTTCTATTCAGGGGCCATCTGTGGCTCAGACACTTAAGCATCTGACTCTTGATTTTGGCTCAGGTCATGATCTCGAGGGTCTTGAGTTCAAGTCCCACATTGGGCTCTGTGCTTGCCCCTCCCCTGTTCTCTCTCTCTCTCTCAAGATGAAGATTAAAAAAATAAAGATTTTTCTTTTCAGAACAAAGGAAAATCAATAACAATAACTTTCTTTTTTCTTTTTTAAGAGGGAAACCAAATGGTAGTAGCTTGGTTTTAACAGCTTTTTGGAAAATTCTAAAGATGTAACACTGCCTTTGTTCATGGTAATCAGTTTTTCAACATGGAGAAGCGCCATTTATGAATGAGGGGGAACAGTTTGGCTGGCAGAACAGCTTCCAAATGTAATATTTAGTTCACGAATATTATGTAAATTCACTAAATTCATCAAATGGTGAATACATACAACACGACATTTTACACCTGGGTTTATTCCAGAACAAAAAAGAAATCAATACTAGCATTAAAAAAAAAAAAAAGTTACTCAACAAATGTCAGCTCTCTAGTTCGTAACCCTTGAAGAATGTTTTTTTCCGAGGATGTGAAAATGTAAACTCTCTGCTCCATCCGTATAGTTGGCCACTTAAAATAGGAAAAACGATGTCAGAACATCAAAATGGTATTTTTTGCTGTCTATAACTTAGGTGGGGGATGGGCAGTACGCATTCCAGGAAGGGACAGGAGAACGGCCTGGCTTTCCATCATGAGTTTCGTATGAGAATAACCATGTGCAACCCTATGAAAGATTTGCGCTTTCAACAGGAGGGGAAAAAAAGTTCCTCTGTGTCTACAAAGGCCAGTTTAGAACAGGAGAAGCTGACGTTAATTGAAGCACACAGCTTAATGGCTAACGGGGTTGAGAAAGAAATTACCAAGAGGAACTGTGACTTTCTTTTTCTCCAAAGAATAAAAAAAATCTGCTTAGCCTGCTTCTCTGATAACCTAGGGGTCTTCCACTGGGAGACAGGCCTCTGCGCTGATGCTGATGATGCTTGAGGAAGCGCAGGGTCCCACCGAAGTCTTCCCTCCTCCCCAGCCCCATCTCAGGACTTGACTATGTAGTGTACGCCTTCTATACGTTGTGCTATAAGTGAACCTGGTTGGCAGTTTCTCATGCCCAAGGGCAAGCTCCTTTGCTCCTTTTGGCTGATTGCAGAAGGCCTGAAGTCCCTCGAGAGAGAGAGTAGAAGAGGAAGAAGAAGAGGCCAGAGACCCAACCCTGCTTCATCTCAGGACCTGTGACTCATCCCTGAGTCCTCCACCCCTGAACAACTTCCACCAAAACGCAGACCCCCAGATTCGTTGTTGAACCCTTCCCGTAGTGGTACAGCCTTGTTCTGAAATTACAGGGACTGCTCATTTTATCAGAGTTCTTTCAACAAACTCATTTAACCATTGCTGCCCCTTGGCAAGTGTGATATCACCTTCTATGGCTCCGAGGCATTCCGTGAACACCTCTTCCTGTGTTACGGTCCTCATTTCTTTTTCTCCTTTTCTTTCTTTCTTTCTTTCTTTCTTTCTTTCTTTCTTTCTTTCTTTCTTTCTTTCTTTCTTTCTTTCTTTCTTTCTTTCCTTCTTTTTTCTTTCTTTCTTTCTTTCTTTCTTTCTTTCTTTCTTTCTTTCTTTCTTTCTTTCTTTCTTTCTTTCTTTCTTTCTTTTTTTTTCCTAAATCACCCTCTGTTTAGTTTGTTTAGTTTTAGAATAAGTCCTCCTTTTTCCCCCCAACAGACTTGCCTTGGAAAAGATTGAGAAAAGCCAGTAAACTTAGCTTCCTTACTTCTGCCCATGTGAGTATAATTGATATTTCTAACTATTGTGCAAGTGTCATTAAAGCCACATATTTTCCCAGGTGTCTGGGGAAGAACTGGCTTGTTTGATCTTTGCGACACTGGTACTCTTTTAGAATTAACCACAGAAAACCTTGATGACACTTCTGTGGTTCTTGTAAAATTCATCTTTGGGGTAATTTTATGCTATGTGTTCTCCCCCCTTGAATGTTTTAAAGAGCTGGATTTCTGTCTTTTGCAGAGCCTTCTAGCAGCTGTGTCTTATTTGCTTTGCAAGGGCATTGGAAGAAATTGCTATTTTGGAAGCTTCTTAACATATGGGATCATTGTAGAATGCACTTTACAGTTTGCATAGTGCTTTCCCATTATTTTACCCAGTTCATTTCTCAAAGAAGTCCAGGACAGGTTTTTCAGAGAGAGAGAGAAATAGAGGTACTGAAGGAATAACAGCAGCTTGGCAGAGCTATTTCTCTCACCCTGGAATTAATTATCAGATTAAAATCTCTTCCTTCAGATCCTGCAATACCTATGATCAGAAAGCCTCATACCTTTTGACCTAAACAGATAGATGGACACATCTATTGTGTGTCTGCAGAATTTATGGCCTGGCTGGTCCTGGGTCTGCCCTAGCCAAGAGCTGTCTGAGTTATTGGACACTGGCAACTGGGCTGCTTAGCTCTTTTATTAAAAGTGATACAGTGGGTGACTAAAAGCATGCGTTCTGGGTCGGACTGCCTGGGTTTAAATCCAGCTTCCCACCTGTAGCAGCCGTGTGACATTAGATGGGTCACTTACCTTTCTCGGACTCACTTTTCTTATCTGTGAAATGGGGGCATTCCTTACTACTGCATGGAATGATTGTGAGGATGAATTGCCCGAATCCACGTAAGGCAGTAAGCACAGTGTCTAGGGCACAGTAAGCCCTCAGTAAATGTTAGCTAGTGCCCTGTTTTGGTTCCGAAGGTGGGGCCACCTGGTTGTTTTTTCTTAGGGTTCATTTAAGTTGATTTGTTTCATGAAATTACACATATGGCCAGTCAGGACTGGAGATGGTTGGTGGTCTTCTTTTAAGTATTTATTTTTTTATCATAGAGCAGGAGAGAGCACGACTTGGGGAGAGGGGCAGAGGGAGAGAGAGAATTTCAAGCAGGCTCCACACTCTGCACAGAGCCCAATGTGGGGCGTGATCTCACAACCCTGGGATCATGACCCAAACCAAAATCTTAAGTTGGGCACTCGACCAACTGAGCCACCTAGGTGCCCCAGATGGTGGTCGTAAGGGGAGGTTTAAGGGCCAGCCAGAAATTACACTACTAGTATTTGCTCTGCTCTTAAGAGTTGTGCTATTTAGAACTTCTGTCTCTTTGTCATTCTACTCTTTAAAACACAAATGGCAGTGTTGTTCCTCCTGAATAATGTAGGAAATCCACAGTATTTCAGCCTAGAATTTTTGGAATGGAACATACAAAAAAAGTAAAAGATGACCTTGGTTTTCTTACCATTCCAGGTGAGAGGAGGATGTAGAATAAGGTGTTTGCTGGGTCGACTGAGCAAAGCACTTTGCTCATCTGTGCCTCAGTGTCCCCATTTATAAATGGGAGTTATAACACCCACAGAATGACCAGCTTGTACCCCATTTGCTGGGGCTTACCCATGGCAGGTGACCTGCCCTGAGAACCTCATCAGTTCTGGAAAAGCTGGACAGTTCACACCCTAAATATTTGCTATATCCAGAACAATGGATATCAAGATGCTTTTACATTTCATGAACTGAAGAGTATAATCAACTCAATTCTGAACGGCTGAAGTCCCAAAGTAGTGCTTTGGCTTATTGAAAGAAAAACATGGTAATGATACAGTAGATCACTTCTTAAATAAGAATATGACACTTTAATTCTTTGTGCATCATTTTATAAACGACTTAGAAATATATAAGGTGACTGGAAAATTCCATTAATGGGTACCATGCTTAATTTTTTAACATTTATTTACTTATTTTGAGAGAGTGTGTGTGTGTGCATGCACGCATGGCATGCCTGCTTGTGCACATTAGTGGGGGAGGGACAGAACGCGTGGAAGAGGGAGAATCCCAAGCAGGCTCCTTGCTGTCAATGCAGAGCCCAACACAGGACTCGATCTCACAAACCGTGAGATCATGACCTGAGCTGAAATGAAGTGTAGGAGCCTTAACCAACTGAGCCACCCAGGTGCCCTGGATAGACCATGTTTACATCATTCTTGCATGTTTAAACACATGTAAGTGAAGGCACACACAAGTGTATTCACACAGAACAGCATGGACAGGTACTTTCAGATCATGACAAAAATCATTTGCATTGGAAAGACCGCATTTAAAACAGACCATGAGAAGTTCTGCTTTGTGCCCAAGGCCTTTTTTATGCAAAAATTATCATTTACAATAAATTGATTACTGATTTGTCTTAGAAAACTTCAAAGGAAAACAAAATAACCTGGGACAAATGACCATCTACTTTTTATCTGCAAGATAAGTGCATACCAAAGGATAATACTCTGTTGCTGGGAATTGACCTAAGGCACCATCCATGTTCAACAGATGTGAAAAAATATTACCCAATGTGTCTACAGGGGAATTAGAATGGTTTCCCCGCCAAAAAATGATTAATTTCATTTTCTTTCATCTTATATAGATTGTACTTGAGTGGAACTCCAAAATGTATAAGCATGCATTTGCTTGAAAATGCAAAAATTTTGATTGACTTTTATTTGTGTTTTAACTAGAGATACCAACCAGAGTTTAAGCCAATGTAAGATCTAGAAATGCTAAAATGAGGCTTCTTATAGACAGGCATAAGCAAGATAAATAATACATAAATAGTATGTATTAGTAATAGCATAAAACAAGTAAGTCCAGTCCACCTCAGTTGCTAGTATCAATAAAGAGAGGTAGCATTTATTTTAAAAATTAGACTTTTCAAATATAACAGCTTGTTTTCTGCTTGACTTAAAATGGCACATGTCAATCTCTGAGGAAACGTTAAGATACTCAAAGACCCTAAACACGACACACACTTTTTCTTTTTCCCCAAAGACTGATTGCAGGCAGCCTTGGGTACATGGCAGACACTCAGTAAAATCTTGTTAACTCATACTGAGTGTTCTATGTATTGGTAATAATTAAAAATAACATAATGAGGGGCGCCTGGGTGGCTTAATCGGTTGGGTGTCCGACTTTCGCTTAGGTCATGATCTCGCGGTTTGTGGGTTCGAGCCCCGCGTCGGGCTCTGTGCTGACTGCCAGCTCAGAGCCTGGAGCCTATTTCAGAGTCTGTATCGCCCTCTCTCTCTGACCCTCCCCTGCTCACGCTGTCTCTCTCTCTCTCCTAGAAATAAATAAATAAATAAAAATATTTAAAAAAAATAAAATAACATAATGAAACTGGAGTGGAAAGGGCATGGTCCACTATTTTACATTCAACTTTTCCCCAAGGAATGAACTACTATACCTCTCAGACAGAAGCAAAGAACTCATTCAAAAGCAGAGCTGAAGGCTGTTGGAGTTGTTGTTTATATTTCCCTGGACAGAGAAGTAATTATGTTGGCTTCAAAGGCCTTTTCTTCTACCTCCCATCCTGGCATGCTAGTGCAGGAAGAAGCCTTCATTCTGCTCCTACATTTTACAAATGGAAGCCCAGAAGAGGGAACAATGTGCCGAAGGTCACAGATTCAAACCTTCCCAGATATTTCTTAACTCTAATTTGGTTTTTGCAAATCTCACCAAACAGAGCTGGAGATAATTTTCATGGCGTTTTTGTGGGGGTTTTTTGTTTTTTTGTTTTGTTTTTACTTTCCGAGACTCCATCCACCCTGTGTCTTGCCCTCCTATCCATTGTTAAGGAAGTCCTTCACATCCCAATCCCACTACTCCTTAAACAACTCTGTTTCCATACATCACTTTCAAATGGCATTTTCTTTGCCCTCAGAAAACACACTTGAACCTCCACTTCCAGGTCTCAGGCTAAAGGAATCTTCTTGATTACCCAGGTGCTGTATAAACACAAGGGCCATTCCTGCACTTCTTCCTAGGCCCACACAGCCTTTGATATAGCAATGCCTAAATCCGGGCTCATACCAATTCCTCCCAGGCTTCAGAAATGTAAGTCAAGGCTTTGCTCTGTGGTTAATTTAGCTGATGAAGAGAGTGAGCTGAAACTCTTGAGGAGAGACTGAAGCTGAAGTGAACCGAGGTCATAGCTTGAACAGAACCTCCAAGAAGACAGATTGCCTGTGGCTCTTAGAACACCCTTCGCCTGACAGTGGTGATGCGGACTGGAAGTAGAAAAATGACAGTCTCTTATGAGGGGCACATGAGGGCGGGAAGATTTTTCAAAACTTGGCCCCACAGAGAGGAAATCTGGTTGATATTTATTCAGTCTCCCCTTCCTTTTATATCTTGATTACCCTTGGCTCAGCCAGGTGCTGAAACTTCTGCCTGAGCGATAGGTGATTCTTATGTAAGAATTGGAGTCTCAGGCGTGATAAATTTGGTCTTGAGAAACCTCAGTACAGTTGGTACAGATGGCGGTGTCATGATGGCAGAGTTACAGAGAGACATCCTGCCAGGCTGGGGGCTGTTTGTGACATGGCTACTCTGTTCAGAACTGTCTGAGCCAATTCCTTGAGCCTCAAGGTCATGACCAAGGGGTACAGCCCAGCTGCAGGGTTGACATTCATTTCACAATGCCCTACTCCCTTCGATGCTGCTACTGTCTCATTCCTACTCACAGGTCCAGCAAGAGTCAGGTTGTAACCTGTGTTCTTTGGGAATATCTTTATAATTTGGGTCTCCATTTATCGGAACTGGCCTCTGTTGGGGGCATGTCTTGTGCTTGTAAAGAATTGTTTATGCTAGGGTATTTGCACAACCCAGGTGGTTTGGCTAAAGAGATATTCCTACCCACTCTATCCCTGTCAAGTTTTGCAGCTGTCAGAGCACAGGTCTTTAGCCGTAGTTTTGAGGAGTCTGGGAATCCCCCAAAAGCGCATATACACACACAAAGACTATGAACATATATTCCTCTTTCTAGGGAGAGTATCCACGGCTCTCATAAAATTGTTATAGAAGTCCAAGATCCAGCAAATTCTAAGAGGCACCATTGTAGGTAAAGGAAATATTCGTAACTATCATTTGTTCTCATTCAAATAGATTTCCCACTCTGAACTGAAGATTGAACTTGATCAGAGGTTAACAACATAGGGTAAGCGTTGGAGTAAGATATGATATATATATATCTTGTGATGTACCTCGCATTACCATGCAATAAACAGTGACAAGTAGGAGTCAAATGGAATTCCTATCTCTGGAGCATGTGGGAAATAGTTATTTTACTAGGCCATCTCTTGTCCATTCCTATTCTCTATTCTTTTTCTTCAAAGGCCACCGCAAACATGACTTACCTTGGAAACTATGGAAATGGGTGGCTTTATGCAAGGACATTTATCATCCTGGAACTGTAGGCTGCTTTTCTACTTCGGATTTGAGGCTGACAGCATCCAATCTCAGTCTCTCATTTTAGAATCAATATTTCTGTAGCAAGTGTAAAACCACCCTAAATGGATTTTTTTGAGTTTGTCCAAAAAAAATTCTGAAGAGAGAACACACTAAGAGTGAAAAAGCTATGTGTATGAAAATATCATGAAGGCTAAATGTGAGGCACTAGGAAAACATGCTGGCAGATTTCACTGTATACCCATGAGATCTATATCCCAACTCTACTGATAAATACTATTCCAGAGAATGTGAAAATTCTTTCTATAAGTGCATTTCTGTTGGTCTAGCTCATTGCCTGATCCACAGAAAGTGGTTACTAAATATTTGTTGGATGGATGGATGTACATTATATTTTTATTAAAACATAATACATATTATTTATATCATATTTATATTATGCCAATAAGGAAAATGCAATAGTCCTTCACATAATGCTTTTATGAACATAATATTTCCGGAGCTCAGCTGACTGATAAACCACTAAAAGTTCCTTCTACATCTGTTTTCTATGACAAAAAGGAATTTAGAGAATATGGGTGTAAGGCTTTTAAGCGAGCCTTTGTAAGTGTGCGTGAATTCCCATTTAGTTTGTTAGCACTTGAGTTTTGCAATTACACTCATTCAGATGCAAGGATACTTTAGGAGCCCATAAGAATCCTGTGGTTGTGCATCCTTTCCTCTTTCTCTCAACCTTACCTTTCTAAAATAAATAATAACCAGCAAAAATCACAATGACATCGACTTGCCTGACTTAGGGCTGAGACCAACTAAGGGCATGTTCTGTACGAAGTCTTCTGGGAAGACTCACCTGGAAGAAGTTAGGCAAGAGAGAGCTGTGTGGCCAGGATAGCTGCCTACAGTAGCCAGCTTCTTCCCGAGGATAATTGAACCTGGAGCATTGGCAACCAGAGGCAAGTATTCATGTGGGAGTACCATAAGGAAATGGGGAGGTCACAAAGAGCAAAAGAGAACAAAACCAAGAAATTATCCCCCAAAGGGACAGTCTTTCTTCTTTTCTTTACTGCAACTCAAAGCCCTGTATTTACCTTTAATTATTCAGTACCATATCTTGGTGTGTTTCCCACATCACCACATATGAGGCTCTTTAATTGCCCCTCTCTTACAAGAACATAGAAGCATTGGTTCTTACCTCTGATTTCTAGTAAAGAATGAGAAAAAATAATCAACAATTGGGTATCTACGGGTGCTAGCTAATTTTACTTAATCTCTAACTAAACATGTTTTAGGTGGGAAAAATTGAGTATGCACAAGGAACTTATCCAGAGTGGCCATTTAGGTGATGAGACTAGGTTTGAAACCCTTGGCTGTCAGCCCCTGCATTTCTACATGGACTTCCTCAGGCTAGATAGAAAATCCTGAGAAACTAAACACAAAGATATGCATGGTGGTAAGAAGTATTCTGTTTGAAGATGTCCTTCCTTCCGTTCCTTTTCAATACAGACCAGCACAGAGAGACAAATCATTTGTCCACCCACATGTATAAGCTCAGGGCCTCTTCCATTTTTCATACTCAACAACAGCAGAGGTTCCATTTCACAGATGCGGAGATCAGTGCCTGTGATGGCACTTCTGATGACAGGCAGACCATGGTGGTGACAGGAGGAATGCATCTGTATGTGCCAGATCAAAGAATTGTGTGCGGTCAGATACTGGAGCACTGTGGTCTTCCTCTAACCCATCTTGATGTTCAAAGTAATTGTACTTGTACTTGAATTTATTCTAAGACAATATTATAACTCATTTTCTGGATCTGTTTCTCAAGTAGCTTTATTTAGTGCTTAAGTGTCTGTGCTTCTATCTTGATAATTTCTCAAATGCTTTTCTTGCTCATCCGCTATTCTACCCTTTTCCCTACTGAAGTTGAATCCCTGATACAAAATAGTATTATTGAATGCCAAGTGCAAGTCAATAGATATCTCCATGAAAACCAAGAGAAACAAAAGCTTACCACTTCCCAGTACTTATTAAAACATACTGAAACAGCTTGTGTGCTGCTGCCAAGGTCAAGGAGGTCAGCCCACACTTGAGCTCAGGCATTTGAGTTTGTCAAATGAGTCAGTCAAATGGGAATGTTGGGGTTTCTTGGCTGGATGTGTGTCAATATTATGGTGCATAAAAGATGCCTATTTGCTGTACCAGCATTGGCTATCACACTAAACCATCAGTTTAAAGAATGACGAAGGTCCTGAGTGCACTTGTCTTTACAAGAAGTTCCTTGTTTGCAGGGGCAGATAAATTTTATTGAATATTTAAAAAAAATTTTTTGTCATGTTTATTTTGAGAGAGAGTGAGCATATGTGTGCACAACCAGGGGAGGGGCAGAGAGAGGGATAGAGAGAGAATCCTTAGCAGGACAGCACAGAGCCTGACATTGGTCTCGATCCCATGATCCATGAGGTCATGACCTGAGCCAAAATCAAGAGTCAGAAGCTCAACCGACTGAGCCCCCAGGCACCCCATGTTGAATATTCTTTAGTCTTCTCTTTCCTTTTTCCTTGTCTCTCCTTGATTATCTACCATTTCCTTCATGAATCCTCTGTACACCTGCAAAAGGTAGTGTCTTTTCTCCTTGCTGATTGGCAATATCAGCACACGTGCAATTATTTCTGTACCATCTGTCTTCCCTACTAGAGTGGTCATTCCTTTCTTTCCCTCTTATCTATAATTCATAGGCAGGTTGCTGGTGCCAAGTACAATGGCTGGCATAAACTAAACAATCAATAAATATATGTTGAATGAATGCAAGACAGAATGAACAGAAAATCACATTTGCTTATTTTGCCCCATGTTTGGCTTCACTGAAACACATGGATTTTTTTCTTTTGAGTGTCTTTCATTCATACTGCCTCCCTGCCTTCCTCAGTCAATATTTATTGAGCTTGTTTGATGTGTCAGGCACTAGAGTATATGCCAGCATGAGTGAGACATGATCTCTACTCCTTGGAAGGTCCAGAGTGGGTTGTACTGATCATGCTGGTTCTGAGTCAGGCAGCCATTCATGGTGAATCACCAGCCACTGTGGGTGGAGCCTTGAAGTGGCTGTTTGCAAGAGAATGCAGAGGAGGAAGTCATTACCCTGATTTTGAGACTCTCACAGCCCATGGGGTAGTGAATGAATACATACTTGACATATTTAATAGGTGCCTAGCCTCTAAGTAGTAAAGTGCATTAGAAATGGCTAAGATATCTTATAGTGATGGAACAAGGACTTTCCTCCAAAATGAAATCCTCCTGATACTTTCAGCTAGTATATAATTTATATTACACATATTTCTTTTGTACTCCTGTGTGCTCAACACTAAGCCAGGGCTGGACACATGGCAGGGAAGAAGGAAGGTGGGAAACTTGCTTCTAGAAGGCTCAGGCTAATGAGAGTGAATGTGAGTGAGGAGGGGGGAGGGTGAGAGAGAGGAAGGGAAGGGAGCAGACAGTAAGAAAGATAGAGACTCTCTTCTTTGGTCCCCTGCCTCTCCATCCAAAGGATTCCAAAGATGATGGCTTTAAATTCAGGAATCTTAACTTTTTCCCTTAGACTTTTTTTTTTCAGGAAGAACTTGATATTGTTGAAGTGACAGGATGTGAGTTTGGTAGAAATATGAGAAATGTCTATGTAACTCTGGTAATCTAGGTTATTGGAGAGTAGCCTGCTTTCAGGCTTGTTTAATTCTGAACAAAGATTTTCAATGAATTGTCAGAGTTCACCTCTCCATCTCAACTATCTATACACTGTCAACATTTAAAAACAATTTTTTAAAAAAATCTGTCCCCACTTTTACAATGGTTAGAAGCATCAGGTCTTGTGTTCAGTTAGTGTGTATTTGCTTGGTATTTACTCTGTGCCAGGCACTGTTCCAGGCCCTCAAGTTCATCACCATCACCCTGTGCTGGCATTGATAATGTTGGTTTTCTTTCTATAAAGTATATATTTCAAAGCATCTCAGAATGCATCTTTAGACTCATTTGTGTGTGATTTTGTTTTAATTACTAAAAGAATATGGAGCAGAGCTGGAATAATATCAAAACTAAAATGAAAACAATTTGAGAATTTCCAGAAATATGACCCTCTTGAAGAGTCCTAAGCCACCACTCTCTTGTGCAGAAGACAAGACAGGCCAAAATGACAAAAACCTGCAATACAATTGCATGAAGAAGGGTCTTCTTTTAAATATTGACTTAATGCTTAATGCCTCATGCATAAGGCATTATTTCACACCCTCACACCCATTATTTCATTTCTTACTCCCAAAAACTATGTGAAACACATTCCATTGTTTCCATTCTACAGATTAGGAAGTGGGAGCTCTGAGCGACTAAGGAAGTCCCCCAAACCATACACCTAATTGAGACAGATAAACACAGATTCATTGACTTAAAGCAGTTTATTTACTTCAAAGACCTTGCCTTAGGTAGAAATCTCTCTCAGAATATTCTTATTAAGGCTTAGAGGGGCAGCTGGGTGGCTCAGTCTGCTAAGCAGCCAACTTCAGCTCAGGTCATGATCTCACAGTTCATGGGTTCAAGCCCTGCATCAGGCTCTGTGCTGACAGCTCAGAGCCTGGAGCCTGCTTTGGATTCTTTGTCACCCTCTCTCTCTGACCCTCCCCCACTCACACTCTGTGTGTGTGTCTCTCTCTCTCAAAAATAAACATTTTTTAAAAAGGCTTAGAGCCATTTCTTGGTGACTTTAAGAAAGTCTTTGCTGTCTGAAGACTAAAGGATGAGGTTAATTTGGTTTTGGATTTTGTCCTAAAAACCTTTGGGATTTTTTGGAGGATGCTATCACTTGCCATTTTTTGGCTTGCTACACATTGAATGTGCTAGAGAGTCCCTCTTCGACTGAGCCATCTGTGCTCTTAGCTTTTAAATTCCATGAAAATGACTGGACACATTCTTCTTATTCCATCCATACCCAAAGCCAGAGGGACACAGTCTATTGGCTTTCTCCAGTAATCTTCCCTTTTGTTTTCAATATCTGTTCCAAGGTCTTCATACCAACCTCCTTTTCCTGTGAGTGTGTGTTTTCTATATTATTTCTCTTAGTTATTACATTATGTTAACATAACACCAATGCATTAAAATATAAAGGCTGTATATTTTAATCAGTAAGGGCCAGTGTTCAGGGAACATCTTTACTGTTGATTTTAGTAATTAAAGAATATAAAGAGCAAGAGGAAACAACAAGCAGCTTCTGAATTTGAAAAATATCCAATAAATAGCCTACGGACCCTTAAACAGCTCAAGCCAGGTTTGAAATATACACTTATGTGGTTTATGTATAGGCCTACCTAAAGGCAGGGAATGGGATTAGTCATGGACGTAGAATTTTACAACTTTAAGGAGCCTTTGAGATCCAACCCTAACATTGTGGAGAAGGAACTAAATTCTGGGAAGGTTAGTGATTTGCCCAAAGCCAAACAGGAAGGCAGAACAGGATCTAAAGCAGTGATTCTCAAACTTGTATCTTTAGATTTAAAATCTTTAGATTAAAAAAAAATCTTTATATTAAAAAAAAAAAAGCAGATTGTTACTATGCAGATTTCTGAATTACAGTCCCAGATGTTCTGAATCAGATCAGGGGCGGGGGGGCCCAGGAATCTGCATGATTAATAAGCCTCCAGGGTGATTGGCAGCTGGTGGTCCTGAGACCACCCTTTAAGAAACACTAATCTGGCATCTAGGCCTCTGGACAGTTTCTCCCCAAAGGATTCTGTTGCCTCTCTACATTCAAAAACATTCCAAACAGCAATAAGACTCTTTGATTCACATTAATGCTCTTATTTCCTGACTCAACAACTAGTTTCTGATCGCATCATTCACTGAGTAGTAATTCTTTGACTCAGTAAGCCCCCATTAGGTGCCATAGGGCTGTGGCAGGAGCTAGAAATACATAGATGAGAACACAGCTCCACCTCCAAGGAGCCCAGACTTAGCAAGAGGAGTTAACTACCGTGTCTCAAGTGTTCGCTTTATATGTGCTTTATATAGCGTATCTCATTCACTTATCTACTTTCTTCCCTGTAGGCAAGGCTGTACATAATAACAATATGGTTTGTATAGAGTCATTCATATTCTCTGCCCTTGTTCTTCACACTTAATATGTTTTAGAAGTGTTTCTTTGTTCTTTCTTTGTATATGTCCAGTCTTTATAATGGCTTCAGAGCATTTTTCAGTATTGATGGACCGTCATGTATTTAATCATTCCCATATTGATGAATATCCGATTGTTTATGTTTTCTCTCACTGCAGATAGTCCTGTGATGGATTCCAGAATCAATATCATTATCCTCATTTTTCCTTGTCCAAGATCTCACTGCAGCAGAATTAGGATTTGAGTGGAGGCCAGTCTCAAAGACAGAAAGAAAGTTACTTTCTTTTCACTATTATGCCTTCTAATAATTGCAGTGGGATGGCTTCCATGCTGGATGAGGTGGGTACTCCAGGGTCACCACAAACCTAGCTGCTGAGGGAACCTCAGGCAGGGTCACCTGGGGAAGTGACAGGTGAGCAGAATCTAGAAGTCTTCTGGGCAAAGGGGAAGAAAGCCAGTCTAGGAAGATGTATAGGCTTATTCCAAGCCAATCAATCACACCTATTGATCACCTCCTAGAGGAAACCTATAATAACAGACTTGTGGGGAGGGTCATAGAAAAAAGACGTGATACTTGCACATCAGGATCTTACAGTATGATTTGTGAGTGTGCATGTGAGCCTATGTATGTGTGAGAAATACTAGAGTAAAGCCACTGAGAACAACATAAATAAATGCCTACCCCATGTGGTAGCTTTGGCAGGCACTTGGAAATGAGGAGGCCATGGGCCTGTCTACATGGCCTGACAAAGAAACTTGGCCTCTTAATAGCTCAGTTTCTCCTCCTGAAATGAAGAGAGTACCATCTCGTCCCTGCCTGCTTGATGGGGATGTTACAAAGGCTTGGTTAATTTCAGGAAATGTTTTGAGCTTCTCTGAGGTGTGTGTTCTGTAAACAGGAGGTATTAATAGCAGCCGTCAGAACTGCAACAAAACGGAACTGAGCTGCAGTCACTTTCTGAGAAAAAAACACAAATGCCCCTAGAGCATGAAGCCCACACTGGGTCCATCTCACTGACCCTTCTTTAAAAAGGCAGCCTGGATCTCATAGAGGATATCATGACAGCTCAGGCCCTGATCTCAAGTAGGAAAATTCAGGAGACTGGCTGGATTTTCCACCATTTAATTTCCCAGCTGATTACTATGATTAAGAGCCCATCTGGCACAACCCATTTGTGAGGTGTGTGTGTGCAGGGAACTAGGACTCTAGTGAAGGCTGTGATCTAACAGGAAAAAAAAAAAAGAAAAAGAAAAGAAACCGCACAGAGGAAACAGTGCCAGTTTGGAGTCCTCTGCTAAGATGTTTAAATAGGAATTTCATTGTATTAGCAGTAGTGAGGCCAGGAGGCCATATGCCATAAGAAAGGCAGTTAGGGAGTGAGTGTTTCTCTTTCTCGAGGCATTTATGTTAGCTTAGCGCGGGTTTATTGGCGCCTTTGTCTGCCATGGGTCTGGAGGCTGTGAACATGCTAAGAAGAAAATCCAGCTCTGGGTTTCAGTGCCAGCATACCCAACATCTGTACCCGTAAACTCGTGGCAACTATGTGCGTGGTGGCTGGAGAGATGCACACTTACACCTGCGTTCAGGGATGGCGATGATAATTTAGGACAAGGGGTACCCCTGCTCCTTCACCTCCAAAGAAGGCTCTGAGAAGGGGGTGGAGGAAGCCATCTGTTAAGCTCTCACATCTTCATGGCCCCTTCAGCATAACTTTACTTCAAAATCAATTCACAGTCAAGTCAGTCTCATAAGCACTAATAGGACTCAAAGATGTGCAGAAGCCAAGGTTATGATGCTCAGCTGAACTCCTGGATGGAGCTTCTCATAATTTTCTGTTACCTGAGGGATCCTGTGTAAACCCATTCTAGACAGGATTTCTTTATTGTATTTTATTTCTGAGCTCCAACCAGGGCCTCCCTTTGGAGGTCAAGACTCCAAGTCTCCTTGAAAATTCCTACCCCAAAGGTAGAGGCTCCTGACTCCTGTGGTCATCATTTCTGCCCGGGTCTGCGGGTCCACAAGGAAAACTCATCAGTGACTTGATCTTAATCCCTCACTGCATGGGCACAGGTCAGTGAAGAACATCTGGTGGCCCCTGACCTTTATGTCCATTTGCCAAATGTATTAAAGCAGGGGTTACTGAAGAACCCATCTGTAGGCTTCCATCATGGTGGAGGGATGGGCTAGGTGGTGGTCTGATTTAAGGAGAACCTGTAAACCCTAACTATTTCACCCAGTCAAAGAAGGATTGATGACCCTCCCTTCAATGGTTGGAAGATCTCCACCTTTACAGTAAGCTATTATGTTGAGTTTCTTTGGGCTGGGGCTAGGAGAATGTCCTCCACCTCATCTCAGAAGGTTGAAAATAAAGTTGGCTTCTCCATAGGCTGGAATCATACCTAATTGCTCTTTGGGAGATTCCCACCCTGTCTCTCAGGAAGGTGGATTTTCCAGCCCATAATGTGGAGTTGTACAGAGAAAGCTAGATCAGTAAGAGTGAGAAAGTCTCTAATATGGTCCCCATAGGCTTCTGTTTCTGAAAAGGGACTTTTGCTTTAATTACTTAGACTAGAGACTAATGCTTTACCTTCTTGGAGGGCAGAAGTCCCTTAGCAACCCCATGAATTACAGTGAGATCTTGTTTATAATGATAAGGCTTCTTCAGGGCCCAGGTGTTTCTGGTGAACTCTGTCTGTTGCTGAGTATCCCGAATAAAGGGCAAGTCTACCGATTGTAGGTCCTGTTCAGCCATAGCTATCTAACCTCCTAATAGGAGGGAGCCAGGCAAAGTCAATGATGTGGGATGTCAAGTGTCCATATCTCATCCTGGTGGCTTCTTGTCCATGATTTCCCTCACCTGGGTCTAGGGACCTTCCAAGCTTCCCAGGAGAAATGGTAATGCCCCTCTACACTAGTCGTATCCTCTGGGGAGAAGTCTGTGTTGTAAAATGGACTGTCTCACATAGATTCTAAGGAAAACCAGATTAGAATGAATGGACTTGGCATCCTGGGCTACACAGAAATTGCTCTTTTTCATGATTTCTCTTGTCTTCAGCAGAGACTTAGCTGTCAGATTTCCATCTCTCAGTGACTGGAGGAAGAGGAAGAGAGTTGTTTTTCCTTTTTTTTTTTTTTTTTTTTTTANGTTGTGTGAATAACATGTGTAAGATAAAAATCAACCTGAACTCCTTTCTTAGCTAGAATGTCCAGAACTAATATAATAAGAACAGTAATACTTCCCCAGAATCTCAAAATTTCTCACACAGAGCCTGCTGAATACCACCTTCCCTTTGTTGTGAGGAAGACAGGGTCACTCAGGAATGGCAGCCACTACTTGGTATATGTTTCATTTACCTCCTTTAGCCTTGGTAGTGATAACTTACTCAATGCTCCTAAAACTCTTTCCTATTGAGATTAGACAGGATTTCAGATGCCTTTCAAATTTGTACTCTAGACAGCCCCTAACAGTCCATCAGAGTTGGCATAAAGGGCTCAATTTTTCAAAATAAATATATGAAAAAGGGGGCATCTTGTGTCCTTCATGGCATAATTAAAATGTTTCAGGATGGGATTTTGGACTCAGCCTATGGCTTTTGCCAGCCTTTTCTGTTTTCAAATCATTTAGATGTAATTCGATATTCAGCTCTCCACTCATCCCTCTCCTATTTGTCCATCACCCCAAAACATCACACCAAAAAAATGGGAAACAGGATCCTGCTTCTATGAGCCATCCATGAGGTGATGTCTGGTCCATATTAAATGTCAGAAGTAAATTATTTATGTGAGATGAAAATACAGAGATGTGATTATATTATGGATATTAATCCTACCCAAGAATAGCATCTTCACCACCACAAATGCTCCCTGAGGGACACTAATACTTTTTCAATTATACTTTGGTAACTGCTTGCCTTGGAAATATATGGAAAATGTGTAAACATTTGATAGGACACCTCAAATGTGATGTCTTCTTCAAATCTTGAATTTATCCTCTCTTCAGTCCTGTCCCATGTGTGAAAATAAATAAAATTTAAGTGAACAGGAGGAGTTACCCCCAGGTAATGGACAGAGGGACCTAGTCCAGGCCTTGATAGGCTAACACCATTTTGCAGAATCAGGAGCTTGTGGTCTGTCTGTCATTCATGATCAGGGTTACAGGAAGGCACAGTCAAGTTGCCTTGGCTAAAACACAGTGCTGGAGACCTTTCTCAATCTTAATTGACTTCTGATGTCTATCTCACATACGACCATTTGGTGACTTATGCTTTGGGTTTACCCAAGATGGTAGCCACTAGAGTACTTATGGCTGGGGTTTCCTACATCTCTGGGTCATGGGGGACACAGTGGCTGACAATCCGGGCAGAAATAAGAAAAGGGGCACCATGAAATTCCTTCAGCCCGATCTAGGACCCTCTTGCCTGTTTGAGGAGGGGAGGGGAATCTTAATTCCAACGCTGTTGTTACAATAACACACGAGCTTTAGAAAGACACTTAATTTTCCTCTACATCGGCTCTCTGCCGTGACATGGGCTAATAATACCAACTGGGCTTAGGAGACAATTACTGAACGATGCATAAAGCATTTTGCAATCTGAAGCATTAGCTCATAAAAGATGGAGTGGCAAAACATTCTGCTCCTTACCCCATGTACAGGGCATCAGACTGAATTTTAGGGTGGGGCAAGGAAAGGTCACTTTACAAAATGTGAAAAAGATGTGTTTTTTGAGCTCAAGGCTAGAGAGCAGAGATTTGGATGGCAATACATACGTGTGGCACACACACACACGCACGTACATATACTCATGTTAAAAATAGAAGTTGTATTACTTTGAGATGTGTCTGGGGCAGCATTGGAGTTAGCCAGTCCCTGTTAATAGGGCTACATTTCTTCCTGCATCTCAAAGAACAGACTCATTAGAGATTTTCTAATACGATGTGAAAGTCGTGTTTTTTATTTGAGAGTTATCTGAATGAATTCATTATGCATCCCATGCAAGCTCTCTTCCAGACCAGCCCATTCGTGTTGATCATTTGTTTATTGCTATCTTTCTTTTTCCACAAAGGATTGGCAGGGTTGGTGGGAGGGCAGGTGGCACTGTAATGAAAGATATCTAATATGTTTTTTGTTCTTTTGGGATAGAAAGCAGCGAGCCACCTTATAAAGGAAGGCATATTTTTGGCAATCTAGATGGAGAAGGGTCTCCTACAATGGCAGGACTAGTGATTGCATTGATCCTGTAAATTAATTCTTCTTGCCTTTGATGCTGTAGGACCATATAGTGCCCCCACAAATATGTCTTTATATCAGGGTAAGATAACCTTCCCATTCCCAGCAGGCAGGACCAATAGGCCAACAGGCAGCTGGGCAAGATTTCCTGGGCTTCCTGAACAAATGAAAAAAATGCAGGTGTCACTCTCCTGCCCCTGGGGCCAACCAGGTCATAGGGTAATTGCCCAGTTGCCTGCTGGGATAGTCCCACCAGGGTCTTCTCCCTTAAAGTTCATTTTTCATTTTGATTGCATCACGATGGCTTAGTGCTACAAACATCAGGGTATACCTGGTAGGGAAAAGGTCATAAAGAACTCCCGTAATCCCCCCTTTCCCTAAAATCCGGGGTTCGTTTTCATGGAGTCGTTTGGAAGGGGTGGGCAATCATGGCTGGTTGCTGGGTTATGTCTTTCTCCGCGAATGGCAGCAGAGAAATCTCCGTCTTGCTAGTTGAAGAGTCGCCCGGCTGCCTTATTTCAACTGAGGCAGCAGAGCCTGCTTTAGCTTTGAAGTGTGAAAACCAAATAAAGGTTGGCAAGGAGAAGAGACGGAAGCCGCATAGCCTTCTCGGAGCCTGCAGAGCCACGCCCAGCCCAAGGCACTGAAAGCAGATGCTTTCTTCCCTGATCCCCTTACTCACCCCTTGTCCAGTGTTCACCGCCCCCCCCCTCGGGGAATTGTGGCTCAAATAGCAGCAGGCTTGGTTGGTCGCCTCTTACTGGAGCTTTTTTGTTGTGGCTGGTGGACAGACTTTGTGAACTTCTCTCATTTGAAAAGGGACCAAACAGATGCTTGTCCTGCAACCATCTTGGTGAATGTCTTCCTAATCTGCCTATGACAGCAAGGCAGGGACACACACACAAACACACACATGCACGCACGCACACAGACTTGACTTTGGTTTGCCCCAGCAGCCCGAGTAATACTTTAGGCTATTTATTGTCTACCCCCTCTATGTCCTAGGGAAGATTTTAGAAATTCTAATACAAGAGGCTGAGAAAGGAAAATATTGGCTTCTACAGTACAAATATCTCTGTCCTGAAAGGAAATGTTAATTTTCCTCTAAATCAAATGTTGACATATATCAGCTGCTGCTGAAGATGTGTCAGTATGAGAGAAGGGTCTCCGCTCTGGAGCCTGGATATTGGGCTGGAGTCTCTCCTCTGAAATGCTAACTGGTTTAGCAGCAAAACAAGTTCGGCTTAGAAGTTTTATGAATCCTTGCAGTTTGTTTTCGAACGCTGATCTCTCTGGGACACCCCTCCTGAGCAGGGGAGGAGGGAACAGGGTCCCACTCTGTGGAACACACCGTTTCTGTCTAAGCCTGGGCCTCTATACTGGCCTCGGCAATGATTCAGGCGCTGCTTACCTCTGCCGGGAATACAGGATTTTAATTGGAGGTGGGGGCCTGGGAGGGCTAGGGGCACAGAGAAAGGATGTAATGCTCGGGCAGAGAGTAATTTCCAGCACTAGGTGTTTTACCTGCTGCTTTTCCCCACTGCCCACCCCCCAGCACACAGTCTCAGTATTCTTCTTTGTTCAACACCTGTGTTTTAAACACTGCAGATTAAGTTCCCCCTTCCTGTTCCTCTGACTAGGTGCACACAAGTGCACACACATGCACACATATGCACACACCCGTGCATGCACACGCGCACACACCCTTTTAACTTGTTAAGTTTGAAAGCTGATGATATATACAACCAGTATGCTTTGCCAGTCTGCACGGCGAAGGCCAAGATTAATGCAGAAGGTTGGTGCAATGTTGCCGCAGAGCAGCGTGATCAGAATGCAAGATGGAGCAGAGGGGGAAAGGCCAAGAAATATGTCTGTGCTTGGAGTTTACATGAGTCTCCTTAGCAACTTGTCTGAATTTATTTTTCCCTTCGTGTGTGTGGGTTCCTTCCAAACCCGTAGCAAAACGGGAGTTGTAGCTCCTAACAGTCCTCGATTCCTCTGCTAAGAGGGTGAAATTGTTTCAGTTGGTAGCAAACCCTTCTCTCCCCTTTGCCACTTCCCCTCCCCTCTCCCCTCCCAGAGGTGGCTCTGCTCCTTTGCATTGTGACTTTGTGGACTGTTGGGAGCGTTCCAGAAATTCTCATCTCCACGGGGGAAGGAGAGAGCCTGTTTCTGATGGCTACAGCTGTGCAGGTTTCTGCCACAGCCTTGCTGCTTCCAGTGCGTGTAGCATATGTGTCAGTGCGCCTGTTTCTACGCCCGTGTGTTGTAAAATAGGAAAGGAGCTGTGTGGCTCCTTTCCTCTCGACTATTTCGTGCCATTTTTTTGGTCTTGCTCTTCTCCTTTTGCATCTCCCACACCCCTCCCTCAATACACACAAACCCACACACACAGTGTTCTGTAATTCTAATTAGAATATAATATAATTAGAATATAAGGCTATTAGGAAAATAAACCTGGCTTTAGGAATCTGGTATGTTGCATTTTATGGGATTGGGTTTATTTCAGGGGAGACAACCAGAAATATTACAGTGGTTTTACCTAACATTGCTTTCCCTTGAAATAATTTTTGGGGAGTATAGTTTTTGCCTCATCAGAGCTGATGTCGAATATAAATCTTAATATTTCTCCTTCTTTGCCCCCTCCCTTTTTAGAGTCGGGAAAAAAGAAAAAAGAAGCCTGGCCAAAAGACGTTAAGGTTTAATTTTGGCTCTTTTACAAACAGATGTTGCTTGTCATTCTATTGTTGTTAAGCAGGTACCTGATTGGAGCAAGCAGTAGCATGCGCGCGCGTGCGTGTGTGTGTGTGTGTGTGTGTGTGTGTGTGTGTGTGTGAGAAAGAGAAAGAAGAAAAAGGAAGTCTGGGGAGAGAGAGCATATTGAGTGGACAGGGGGCCGAAAGGCAAAAAGAGATTGATTTTAGGACAAGTTGACAGCAAAAAGTAGGTAATATAGATTAATACTTTTTTCTTTCCAAACTTCAACGTGGTGGAGAAGGTATAAAATTATGTTCTCTTTGGCTGCTTACCGTTCCAAAGAAAGAGAGGAAGGTGGAAATCAGGCTACGTGGAAAGCCTTAGCTGGGAAAAGCTGGCCTCTCCTAGGCTGCGATGCAGACGGTTGGTTGGCTGTTCAGATGATCTCTTTGAGTAAACCCAAACCCTGCAGTAAGGCAAAGGTCTTTCTGTTTCAGCTGAACTTAGTTTCTTGTGTTTGGCGGTCGTAGGCATCCCGGTTAATGCTCCCGGGCTCTCTTGTAACTTCTCCCAGAACAAGCATCCCATTGTCCGGGTTTTAAGGGCATCCTGACTCTTTACATATTGACTCTCTCTTTTCTCACAGGATCCAAGTGATATTCTTTTCCGTTCTTTACCAAGCCTCTCTGCACTCTCACTTAACTCGTAGCTTCCTAATCGAATTGTGGGCTGCTTTCTCAAGAGCAAAACATAGCTTTGAAAAGAAAAGTGTTAAAGTCGGCTGGCATTCAGGAAACCTTGTGCAGCATGTAGTTCATTTCTATGAAAGAAATGATAGACATCTCATTTTTAAAAATATGTATTTCATGTCTCCATATCAGAATCTGGGTCTTATATGTATATATATACATATATCTTTTATATATATGTACATATATAATATATATTATATATTATAATATATAATATATATTATATATTAATATAATAATTAATATTAATATAATAATATATATAAATATATATCTTTTATATATATGTATATATATATACATATATTTTTAAATTGTGATTTCTTTTAAGAAACTTTCCTGGCTTTATTAACAATCCAGCTAGAAAGGAAGTTGTAGGCTGGCATCATTGTTTCCATTTTAAAAAGGAGGAAATATTGTCACCCTAAGCAAACTTCTTGCTTTCAAAAGTGAAAGTAGCCTCCTTAGCCAGCTGCACACGAAATAACTTGTTACTGGCAGCCTCTTTCTCTTTTGTTTCATCGGGTGTGTCAGAAGCAAATTGGCCTCCAATTTCTCACCCTTAAATAGTTGATCTCTGTTACACTCCTGTCCAAGGCAAACCTCGAGTGGGTTTGAGGCGGTCTGAGGAGCCGGCTGCTTTTTTGTCATTTAAAAGCAAGCTGAGGGCATCTTTTGTTTTTGTCCAACCTTGCTGATCCTGCCCCACCATTTTCATGTATTTGTTCATTAGTGAACCTAGCCATACTTCATTTTTCATTTTCCATTTTCCTTAAAATATTAATTTTTAATGCAGGTGGTGCGGTGTGATAGGAAGATTACCAATATCAGTTTCTAATTCTCCCTGCTCCTGAAAGGAACACGAAAATGATGGTGTTGCCTTGCCAGTCTCCTCCCAACTGCTCCCTTCTGGTCAGTTTTTCCTGGGCAGAGAATTAATTCTACCTAAGCTAGCTGGCTTCGATGCCGATGCCTTTACACTGCGTACTGGAGAGCCGCTCCCACACCAGGGTCTGGGCGTTCTGGAGGCAGTATGGCAGGTGGATGGAGCGTGGTGTGCCGCGTGGCACCGGTGAATTTCTCTTGGGGCAGCAGTTGCTGGATGTGCCTTTTTTGTTGTTGTTGAGGTGATTGGATCTTCCTCCAGAAAACAAGGGCTGCGGAGGGTGAGAGAAAAGGCATCAGGAAAACCGAAAACCCATAGGGAGACCAAAGACTAGCTGTCGCCCCTGCTTCAAGATGAATGCCAAAGGGTAGATCTGAGTCTTTTTTTCGTTCTTTTTTGCCTCTCTTTTCATTTCTCCCATCCTCTCTCCCTCTCTCTCTTTTTCTGTCTCATTTTCTCTGTTTCATTCTCTTCTCTTTCTTTTTCTGTTTTTCTTTTTCTTTTGCTCTCTCTGCCTCCTTTTCTTCCTTTCTTTTTCTTTTTTCTTTTCTTTTCTTTCTTTCTTTCTTTCTGTCTTTTCCTTCCTTTCTTTCTTGTCTTTTTATCTTTTTTTCTCATCTTTTGTCTTTCCCTTTCTCTTTTTCTTTCTTATCTCTTTTTCTTTCTTTTTTTCTTATCTCTTTTATCTCTTTCTCCTCTTTCTCCTCTTTCTTTCTTTCTTCTTTCTTTTTCCTTCTTTTCTTCCTTTCTTTTCTTTCTTTCTTTCTTTCTTTCTTTCTTTCTTTCTTTCTTTCTTTCTTTCTTTCTTTCTTTCTTTCTTTCTTTTCTTTTTTAAAAAGTTCAGTTGAATTTTTCTATCCCCTCAGGACAAAGGAGATCTGCAGAGAGTCTGCACAAGACGTGCACCTTTAAAAAAGAAGGCGGGTGGAGGGCAGAGAATCTTTCTGTTGGCATCGTGTTGCTGACATCACCATGGATTTGGTGTTCAAGTCCACAGGCAGGCAAAACTCAAATACATTTTCCCTTTTGCAAGCAGCTGCACAGTGAGTTTGCCTTCCATTAGTAAAGGAACAATGAAGGAAAAGTAAACCCTGTGTCTAAAACATGGCCCATGAAAGAACGTGGGAAAGAAAGCCAAGAACCCTGCTGTGGTGGAAGAAGGGATAGACTCATGAATTCTCTACAATAAGATATTTTACTTCTTTCTAACAGCCCGGTCAGCAGAGAGAAATAATGACTCCTGAAACAGTTCACAATCAGAAGTTAAAATGGTGTTTCAATGATGCCTCATCATGCCAGGTAACGATTGCCCAACTTGATTGTACTTTAACCATTCGTAATTATCAACAGGCTGTCTCTGAATCATGTGTAGCAAACAAGCGATTGGTTTGGTATAAAACATTGGAATTTGTGAGTATTTGGAGACCTCACATTCCTGTTTGATCGTTTTTTCTGGTAGTATCGTTCTCAGGGTTTGTCCATAGCCAGAGAAATTCCAGGAAAAATGTCAAAGTGACTTATATGCAGAACCTTTGTGTCTGGAAGTGAAGTAAATGTTATGTTGCCCAGTGTTATTCTCAAATTACATTTATTCCAGTGGTTGGGGTGCCCTTTTACTCTCATTTTGGCATTAATTCCGATTCAGCGTTTAAACAAGAATTGGGTGACAACAAGAAACGAACCAAAAGACAAACAAGGAGTCTTGATCCACTTGAAATCATTTTATTTTCCAGATGCAGGCTAATGGTTTGAAGATTTTGGCTTCACAAGATGGCAATGAGCTTAAAAAAATAGGATTCCTAAGGAGTTCCTTTTTTCAGGTAATAGTGTTTTCCTATAACTTTCCCAAACCTCCCTTTTCCTCAAGTACTGCAAATTTTTAGGGTCTGCCCGAATGATTTAATCGTGAAGCATAACTGCATTTTAAACTCAATTTTTAAAACTGGCAAATAGTTTTATAATATAGCAAATGAGTAGAGTGGTCATGGCATTCAACTCTATGGAATTCAGGGAAGAAAAACATAAAGTTATTACGTAACAGTGCTTACTTCTTTTGATGATGGTTTAGGCAGAACTATTTGAAACCATTGGGCACTGTCCTTAAAGTCTATGGATATCTTGGTAATCAAATTTAAAAATGTGAATATTAGAGGATTGTCTCTAAAAAGCCTACCATGTGCTCTGAGTTCCTGGAAGAAAGAGCTTCTGTAAACTGCATCCTAACAATATTGACATATTAACTCCAGTCCTAGATTGGTGATACTGTATGGCATTTAAAGGAATGTTCTGTGTATGTGTCCAGCGGTTAAGATTTGAGCTCAGCTATCATGATATAGGTAGTTTCCTTATAGTGTTATTGTAGGACTTTATGCCGCTTAAAAAGGCTTAATACCATAAATGATATGTTGCTTGATAAATTACTTTATCCTGATTTGCCATTGTTCATAAGCATCAGCCTACATTTTCCAACTTAATTATGAGTATTGTTATCTAAGAGACCCCACAAAATCTTGTTTAATAAAGCAAGCCAAAATTTCCTCTGAAAAGAACCTTTCTTTTCCTCCTTAGCACACAGAAGCGTCTTGAAGGAGGTATTCAATTAATCTTTTGGAGAAACTATCTACCTCCAAACAAACCACACTTCTAGGAGGTCAGTGTTTGACTTTATTCTTTTCCCCCTTGCCATCTTGGCATCTTCTGATTTTTATTTTATTTTCTGAAATTAAAACTGGGGATTGTTTTGGAAGCTAATGATACAAACTATTTGCAAGGAAGACCTTTTCTCTGTCCTATATTTGCCGAGAGAGAGAGAGAGAGAGAGAGAGAGAGATGTCCCCAATGAAAACATAGCATTGTGCTTCTTTCTGTGGGCTTTGAAAGTACACATTTATGAAGGTGGCTCTAATTGAATGACTAAGTATAACACTTTGACAGATCTCCTTTGGTTCATTGTTAACAAATACTGCATTACATCTTTGTAATGAATGTGATATAACAGTTAGCCCTCATCACTTGGGAAGCCTGGGCCAATCCTTTCCTATCTGAGTAAGAGCTCTATGTTACCCATGTTCCAGTAATCCTGAACTGTGTGCAGGGTGCCCATCCTCAAATGCCTCCAGGGACTTTGTTAGAGAAATCAAGGGAAGAGCAGAGAGGCTTGGGGTTTATTTTAAAATCTTTCATTTTAGAAAGGAAAGGAGTGTTTTTAAAATACAATAAAACAAAGGCCACTTGGAGGTGGTTGGATCTCAAAGTCAAGCCATGGAACCACAACTGAATTCTCAGTCTGGGCCACCAGTAGGCTTCACGTGATGATACCCATGGTTCAGTCCTACTGCAACAGACAGTGAAGTATCTGTGAATGGTCACATCTCAGTCCCTGTTGGTCCTGCCATTGGTTTTATGTTCTCTTGTTATCACCTTTCAGGTCATGTACGTAAGGGTCTGCCTGCTCTTTTCTCTAAATAATCCCCAAATTCAGCTCTGTCTTTTCCCAGATTCTTGAGAAAGGCAGGAATGCTCATATTTCGAGGCAAAGGATAGAATTTTTGTTTTGAGAGCCAGGACCTATAGACATTGCTAATAAAAATTAAAAAGGTCTCTTTTCAGGTCATAACAAGGATGGAGGCATTAGTTTTTCCCAGTATCTAGGAAGGGGGATTATTTTGCCTTCCATCATGTGCCCCAGAAGTGCTTATGATGAAGACTGTGCCTTCCATAAAAGTCACAAAAGGAGCCAATAAGGAAGCTTTGCTGTCTTGGATTCCCCTTATTATATGTGGAACATTGGTTTGGGAGAAAGAATGTATTATTGACAAATGAAATCATTTTATAAGAAGGCCTTAGAAACAGATCCGTTGTCAAATCTTTTAAAAGTTTTGCAGGGGGTGGGGGAAACAATTACACGGTTTCTTTTCCAGTTCTAAATTTATAAAATAAGCCGGAACTTGCTCTGTATTCATGTTTGGACCAATAATGGAGGTGGGATGGAAACAAAACCACACGCTTCCTCAAGATGAGTCTTCCAATTTAACATAGCTAAAATCTCTTCTAGAAGACTTTTCAGAAAATACTTATAAATTTCTTCGTGGTGCTTGCCAGCATATTCTACCTGTTTTCCAGAATGCAAATAGAAAAGAAAAAACTTACTATCCTTGTTCATGTAATTATAGGCATTTAAGAGAAAGGACTTCCATTTGGGATTTCATGTGTTTCCCCCCCCACCCTCTCTCCTGCTTATAATTTGATATCACTTTGCCCAGATTTTGTGTTAAAGCTGACTAAATGAGTCGTAAACAGTAGCCTGATGAAATTTACCTAAAGCCTAGTGTATCTGTGGAATAAGTAAAAACAAAAGGACCTATGTGAGGTCTTTCTTTATTTCTTTCTTCCTTCCTTCCTTCCTTCTTTCCTTCCTTCCTTCATTTCTTCCTTTCTTTTTTCTTTTAAAGTTTATTTATTTTGAGAGAGAGAGAGCGCACATGTGTGATCAGAGAAGGGGCAGAGAGAGAGGGAAAGAGAGAATCCCAAGCAGACTCTGCACTGTCAGTGCAGAGTCTACCCTGGGGCTCAATCTCATGAACTGTGAGATTGTGACCTGAGCCAAAATCAAGAGTTGGAATACTTAACTGACTGAGCCATCCAGGTGCCCCTAAACTTTGCCCTTCTTTTTTTCATTATTTTTAAAAAAGATTTATTTATTTTGGGAGAGTGCAAGCAAGGAGGGACAGAGAGAGGAGGACAGAGGATCTGAAGTGGACTCTACACTGACAGTCGGCTGTCAGCACAGAGCCTGATGTGGGGCTCTAACCCATGAATCATGAGATCACGACCTGAGCCGAAGTTGGACACTCAACCGAGCCACCCAGGCACCCCTAACCTTTGCCCTTCCAAGAGCAGGATGAATTCTTTCAATCTGGGCCATAAAGCATTAGAATGGCAGAATCTTTGGTTCAACTAATGGCTTTAACATTTTATTTTCAGACATCTCAAACCCCCAAATGAGAGAAGATACTGAGGCCTGTTGCCACAAACCCGTAGATCCGAACTTGTGGTGATAGTGCACACAAGCTTGTGTCTATAGGTATGTGTCTGTTAGGCAATCTCACAGACTGCGGGCTTTGCCTGTATGCCACTCAGTTCCCCTCGATCCCTTTAATCCCCCCTCTTCTCCTTAGGGTCCTTTAAGAGTGGTAAAAATGGAAAGAAGGGCTGATATGGAGGAAATAGACCTTTTGTTCTGAGATGGATGGGACTCTTCAACGGTGGACTTACAAGCTTGCACTCAATTCCCTTAGTCCTTGTAACTCTCTTCAACTATCAGATTAAGAGACCAGGCTTGCAGGTGAAGCAGCAGGAATTTGGCTGATTCAGATAGCTTACCATTGAGGGGTGAGTAAACGGACATGTAAAGGAGGGTCTCTTTTATATCCTAATTATTTTGAAAGTCACTATGATCTTGTTTGGAACCTGATAGAAGCTTGTGTACAAGACCCATCTCACCCTGGTTGGACTTATACCTTGTGGAATTTCTTTCTCCCCCATTGTTCTTGAATCAGTCCTTATCTTTAAAAATAAAATTAGTGGGGGGGGATGGATTGCTTAAGTATGTACACTTCTGTAAATAGCCTGCAGTGTAAGAAAAAGACCTTTTTATGAAAAAGAAATCGCCCGTTTAAGTCTAACTTCATAGTTGGCCAGAGTTGTATTGTAAATCTTCACATGTTTAAGAGGCTGGAATGAAAATAATTTTATCCCCTTGCCTCTTAAATGTCACCATTGTGCCAGGATTGGAAAGCCAAACTGACTACAGATCAAAGCAAAAGTGGCTATATTTGTCTCATTCCAACAATGTGAGCTGAAGAGTCTGTAAACAGAACCCAGGGTGAAAAGTTGATCAGATTTGGATGACTCTTAAACTTTTGCATTCTCCTTTGGTCAGACATAGTGCCAAGAATTCCCTTAAGACGTGTGTGTGTGTGTGTGCGTGTGCACATGCGCTCTCGTGCAGACTCCTCTATCCAGAGAGTCAATATAAAGCAGTTATTGATTTACCATCAACAAGAAGTTTGAAATTCAAATGGTAAGATTTTATTGCATTAAATGCTCTTTCTTCTTAAGATCCACACTCTTCCCGGGGTAGCAGAACTCGTTCTTCTATTAAGCATATAAAAATGAGATTTTGGATGTTGGAACTGGGAAGGTCTGGATATAGATCACGTATGTTTAAAGGGGAGAATAAAAAGCTTGCAAATGGTATACCCAGAGGATATGGTGGACATGCGTTTCCTTTGCATTTGCTCAGCATTGCATCGAAGAGGGTTGTGGGCCTCAACTTCCAGCTTGCCAAGAAACCATTACTTTATTATGGAATGATAGAACATTACAGCCCAAAGAGAAGTATTGTCCCCATTGGTGTGTATCGTGTATAACTGTTTGCCCAAGGCATTTATCCACTTATTAAGCAAACAATCTACTTGGTTGTTTTTACCTACTTCTTTGAAGTAGTTGACTTAGAATGGATAAGCTGCCATCAAATTAAGCTTGTACCTTCCCTGGATAAATAAGTATATTTAATAAAGGCAAAATCATGTCTCTACACATCATCCCTTTAACCTGCCATTAAAGTGTGTTACCAGTGGGGCAACGGAGTTCATGAACCCGTTGGAGACGTTAGCTGCCTATAGTCCCTGTACAGAGACAATAGAAGGATGACAGGATGACCACTAGGTGACTGCCAGGTTCTATCTTTCTTTCTTTTTAAAATTTTTAATGCTTATTTATTTTTCAGAGACAGAGAGACAGAGCTTGAGTCGGGGTGGGGCGGAGAGAGAGGGAGACACAGAATCGGAAGCAGGCTCCAGGCTCTGAGCTGTCAGCACAGAGCCTGACACGAGGCTTGAACTCATGAAATGTGACATCATGACCTGAGCTGAAGTCAGAGGCTTAGCCAACTGAGCCCTCCAGATGCGCCCCATGTTGTTTCTTTTAAGGAGGGTTTTAAAGCCTGTTACCTCAAGTAAAAAAAATATACAGAGCAGTCAGTCTATTCAAAGTTTCTAAAAGACCAAAGATGATATTATTTGATTTGTTGGACTAGAAAATATTCTAGTGGAAAGCCCAGAGCCCCTTGACAGTGGCCATAAGAAACAGGATATTAAATATTTTACATGATGATGCAATTCAGTGTTTTTCTTTCCTTCCATGTTCATGAAAGAGTGGTCCTGTAGATATTAATTATTCCTTTGGGTCTCCCTTAGAGTGGACCAAATATTCTACAGGAAGCTGCAGAAAGTAAAATTATTTCAGGTTTTCCCCAGAAAGACTCTAAAAATGTGTTTCAGTCGTCATTATTGTGTGGAGATATAGAAAGAATGAGTATAAAAGAAAGTATATTTATTAAAATCTTCAAATCATCAGTATCAAAATATATTTCTAAGCTTTAACACTAGGATATAGTTTAGTTTTTAATAAAAAACACAGAAAATAATCATTCTTATTCTAAGAATTGCATTTGATAAAGCAATTCAACTCAGAGACTGGGGAGGGAGGCAGAGCTAATATTTAGTTTTGAAAGAGTTTGTTGCTTTTATTCCAGAATTAATAAATGAATTTTTCTACATGGAAAGAAAATGGTATGCCTGGGATAGAATTAACTTTGAATTCTAAGTTAATATGATTTCTTATTTTTCAGTGTGCTTACCAATAATTCCCTAGTAGTATTTCTTAGGCCCTGTGAATCTTTGTCTGCTGACTATGGTATTTAAATACCTCATCTGAGGTCCCCTAGTCTCTCCAAATAAGATTTTTTTTAAGTTTTATTTATTTAAGTAATCTCTACCCTCAATGTGGGGCTTGAACTCACAACCCTGAGATCAAAAGTTGCATGCTCTTCCTACTGACCCAGCCTCTAATTAAGATTTTAAAAGCTTCTCACACCTGTAATAGTGCTGAAATTTTTACAGAGAAGTCAATATGAATGACTCTTAAAACATTCCAAAGATTTATTAACACCTAACATGGTGCTCAACAAAGTATAAGTTAAAATAAATCACCTTGTTTCTTTTGGTATAACCATGTGGCTAGAAAAATTGGGAAATTCATTCCCTCATTCATTCAACAAACTTTTATGAATGCTTCCTATATTCAGTGGTCTGTGGAACAATGAGGATATGACCCTGACTTCACAAAAATGATTATTTGGTCAGGAGCCCCTTTGTAGTGTTGCATCTCAATTATACTGATGCATCTTTAATGAATCACATGGTTTAATCATGACAGCTGTCCAGCTTCCTAGTACCTAATCCATACAGAATATGTTTACTAATGAGGTGCTCCTCCTTTTCCATCATCTCAGATACTTGTAACATTGTTTCAGGTTCATCCTCACATCATTTGGGGGGATTGCAGTGTTCAACAGACTGAGAGTCTGTTTATGGGTATTCAGAATACCTTTGGAATATATTTTTTAAAGTCACAGAGTACAATAGATTCTCTATACCTAAAGATCTATAACTACTGTTTTTCTGTAAATGCCACTTATTTTATGTGTTACTTCCTTCTTTCAATAAGACTTTTTATGACATCATTCCATATCATAATTGCATGTTGTTATTGCACGCCTACAAATATTTACACTAATTATGTAATGAGCCATAATTGCACTAATACATGATAATGGGCTAAAATCAGTGTAAATAAACAAGGAAATTCACACAACCAAAAGAGCAGGGTATTGAAAACCATTAGTATTCTAGAAGCAACCTCTTTTTGTCTTTGACCCTAGAAAAAGATGAATTTTTCCATTTTCAGATATTTAAAGGCTCAATCAGCTATACATTTAGCTAATATACTAGCATTCTAGCACATCAAAACATATACTGTCTTTATTCTATGATCTCTGGCTAACTATTACTCACCCCTCCATTGTCTTGCATCCCACTCATAAGGTTACATCTTGACACTGTTTATAGAATCAAGCAAATGGTCAGTGCAAGAACGATGAAAGAAATCCAAAATTAAAGGAAAGAAAATGACTTATATTTTTATAGTGTCCCAGTGAAGATTATATCATATGCATAATTGAATATCTAGAGACAGAGGACTCCCAAATTATAACGCAACGATGTTAGGGTTAAATTAGAAATGTGTGTATGAAATTAATAAATGACCCAACAAGAACTCTTTGAACTGAGGCTTGAAGGAACGAATGGGGGTTTGCTTGGTAAAACCTACTTCCCAGTCTTTCCTCCAAACCAGGTAGCACCGGTCCAAGAGAGGCAGCCTCCTGCAAAAAAAAAAGCAGCCCCACTCCATGATATCGGCCTCAGGGAACAGGGCTGGAAAAATTGGAAAAATGGTCTCTTTCCAGGTCAGTGCAGCAGCGTGATGAAACATGAACCATAAAACCATTTGGATCTTTTTATCTAAATCAGCACCATAGAATTATTACTCTTTTATTCCCCGTGTGCTTAGATACTCCTCCATCTCAGAATGCCTGAGCCCAGCTCCTGTGTGGAACAGACTTTACCAGGCAAAAAAAAAAAAAAAAAACCCAGAGTCTAGCTAAACTATAAGGAAAGGTGGCCATCCGCAAACCAGAGAGCAGCCTTCATGGGGAAATAAAACCTGATCCAACAGGAGTTCACGTGGAGATGGGAAGCCATGGAGCTTGGAAGAATCTTTCTGCTGCTCTTAGCATCAAACTGGGACTGAAGATAAAGGAAAGACCCCATTTAAAAATTAAAAGCAAACAGGGAAATTTACTGTATTCCTTTATAAAGAAAAAATTACAGTCTATACATTGCTAAATAAACTGTTGGGGACAGAATTTCTTTTAAAAAACGTGCTGAGCCAGTCAACTCTGGAAGGAGGGGCACTTTATAAATATGCAAATTATGTAATATGATGATAAACACTGTTGAGTGAATGTTCCCCGTAGCTTCTATATTCTTTGTCTATCTCTGCTTTGCTCATAAACCTGTTTCCTATAACTTTTCAGCATGTTTTGGCATAAGCTCTTTCCCCTTGCATATTGACCCTTTAGAGATTCCAGTTGTTCAGCTTCACAATAGAAACATTTGTTTCCTTAACTCTTTTTCCAGTTGTTCAAGTTTAAACATTGGTCTACTTTTATATTCTGTTAACAGATACCAGAGGACATTAGCTTGAACAGAACAAATGCTGTTATATAACATTATCCCAATTTTCAGGTGCAAATTACAACAAGAAGACCAATCCTACGTATTTCCTCCCTTCTCGTATGCACAGTAATCTCAAGCCAAGACTCCTGTGTTATTTTCTCTACGGTCAGAGCCTTTGATGTGTTGTCTTTTATTCATGGCCCAAAGAGGTGACAACACAGAGAACACTTATAAGACTAACTTCTAATTTCATTGCTTAAGCGATGGTAGCTTTCCAGCCATTGTGACTGCATGTGCCCAGGTTGAGGTAGTAGGTTGTATAGTTTAGAATTACATCAAGGGAGATAACTGTACAGCCTCCTAGCTTTCCTTGGGTCTTGCACAAAACAACATGCCAAGAATGATCATGATTCCTCCGGGCCTTTTTTTTTTCCCTAGGAAAGCCTATGAAAGGTAAGATTGGGCACAGTTATTTTATTGGCATTTTAGAATTGAGGTGTTGTTTAATCCATGTACCCATGCTGTGTTTACATGTTCTGTTTCTTTGGGTTGGATTTTGTTTTACCAAAAACGTGAGACTTTGAGGGATTCATCTGATCCGTTATCCATCGCCACAATAATGTTACATAATAAGCAACACAAAACCTCAGGGACACACAACAATAAACATGTTTAGCTCATGGGTCTGTGGGTCAGTGATTTAGAATGGGCAGGTTTTCTAGTCTTGGCTGATCTCATTCATTCTGTCGGCTGTAGGACAGGGTCACTAGGATGACTGAGGCAGTTCAGTTCTGTTCCACATGACCCATATTTCGACAGGTTATTCCTAGCATGTTCTCCTGGTAAAGGCAGAGGAGCAAGAACAAGAAGGACCCAAAAGGCTTAGGTATTTTTGGAGCTTCTGCTTGCTTTATGTTTGCTAATACCTCATTGGGCAAAGGAAGTCACATAACCAAGCCTGAAGCCAGAGTAGGCAGCACTACAGAATTTCTTGGCAAAGGGCAAGAACTCAGATACACACAACAAGTTGGGACCATTTTTGCAATCACATTGCACTTTCTTGGATTCAATTGAATTGAAAGTGATTGTGTGCCCTCCATCCTTAGAAGCTCCAAACATCAAGAACCGTGTTTGTGAATTCACATTTTGGATTTGGGACTAAGCTGGTCTTTGTCTGAATGTTATGTAGATCCCTGTGAAAGAGATGTGCCCCAACCAACTTCTGTGGGAAAGTGCCAAGAGACTGGAAAGGTAATAATGTGGCCATCGACTAAACCAGAAACAAGGCTCAAGTCATTTCATGCTGATAACCAGTGTCATGAATGATGGACGTTTTACCTGACTTCGGATGAACTCACACAATCTACTCAGAATAGATGAGTGGCAAAGCAGCTCTAGAATCCAAGTCTGTTGACAAGGCTGGGCTTGCTCCAAACCTAGACACTCTCAATAGAAAACACCAAAAGGTAGAGGTACTTAATGAGGTTATTTCATCCATTTTATTACTTTCTGGTGTTTTAATATACAACATCTTGAAAAGAGAATGTTTTTGCACATTTTAGCTGTAGCTCTCTCTTTTTCTCTCTCTACCTCACAGCTTCATTAAAAAAGAGAGGAGACCCCTGTGTCACCATTTTGATTCTGTGCTCAGATATTTTCTTGGTGATTGATGGTGATTGTTA
The DNA here is from genome assembly GCF_008692635.1 of Crocuta crocuta. NCBI lineage: Eukaryota > Metazoa > Chordata > Mammalia > Carnivora > Hyaenidae > Crocuta > Crocuta crocuta. Next base: position 1,354,689 of record NW_027529682.1, read on the forward strand.
CGTTACTGAGAGGTTCAAGGACAAGTAACCCCAGCTTGATAAGAAAGGCTCAGCGTTAGTTTTAGGCCACCCTATGAGTCTACACTAGAACTGGGAGCAATTCTAAGATTCCTGTGTAGTCTTCATTCCTTAGTTCACTCGTTCATCCCTTAGAAAGCCTTTGGCTGTGCTCTAGAAGATACTGCCATGACTTTGAAACATTTATTAAGAGTTTCATATGAAACACAATTGTTATCTGTATCTGTATTGGCTAAGAGTTTGTATATTTAAATATCTGCAACCACTTGACATATAAGGACCTACATAGTGTTGTTTATACATTTATAAAACTTTTTTTTTTAATCAAGTTATCTTCTTGTACAAGACAATAAGATCTTGTCTCTGCAGTGGCATAAACTTGAGCGGGTTCACCCAGCCATGGTTACCCAAGGGCCAACTAGTATTTGGGGTCATGCTTTGAAAAGAAGCTAACTTTCACATGATTGAATGTCTCCTGACTTAGTAATAAGGTTGTATCCGCCTGAATTTACATAATACCCCCTTTACTTTCAGAATGGCAGTGGTGTCCCGGAGGGTATAGTGTTGTGCATTTTCAGCCAGTAGCCCCCATGGTAGGACACGGTTTGGGAATTGCAAGGAAAATAAATTACATTGGGGGACACTTTAGATGCACCTGAGTGTCCATTTCAGCAGTAAGAGATGGGTAAAATAGTCTTCAAAATGAGTCACTTCTCATCTTCAGCTTTGGTGAGTACGTGTTCTTTCCCCAGGGAAACTCTTTACTGAATTTTATGTCTCATAATCATTCTTAGTCCCAGAAGTCCTAAATACACTGTAATATAATACAAATAACCATAGTACCTTATGAGAATCAACTTTAGGATCGAAAAGGAAAAATAAAGAGGTGCAACATGCTACATTTTTAAATATCATCCACAAATTATAATAGTTCTATGGGTGGTGTAAAGGTTACTTTAATTTTTTCATAATCTGGTAATTGAGTCCAGCTGTTTTCTGGCACGCTGATAAACTTCAAGACATAAATGTGTTGCTGGCCTTGACCTTCTTCATCTATCAAGGAATATTTTGCTGACACAGTTTAAGCAGACTCTGACCAGTTAGAATAGTGAGTTTATAAACTTTTCTGAAGACAAGTCATTTGTACTTCTTTATTTGCACATGTCAAATCCTTTTTGACTTGGTGTATTAATAGAGGCATTTAACTAGTATGTAATGATGCCATTGATCCCCTCCTTGTGCTGGGTAAGTATGTCCTACCAAAGATGTTTTTGGAAGAAAAAACCCTAGATTTCTCAAAGCTGGCTTTGGCTCAGTGTCTTTGCTGAGTGTTCTTGAGACCCAGGGAAAATGAATAAATCCAAGTTTTCTTATTCAACTAAATATATGTTTTCTAAATACCTAATACAAGTTTGGATTGCAATACCTACCTCCTTGTCATTCTTCCCATTGGACTATTTTCCCCTCATCTCTTGCCCTCCTAAGTTCTAACCCCACTGAAATATTTGTTTTTCTATTCCGAGTAGGATCAATCTCTGGTAGTCTTTACAGTCTATTTCTCTAACAGTTATACTTCCAAGTTCTACTGAAGGCTTCCTTTAAATAGTGTTTATCAAACCTTAATTAATATGAATCCCCTGAGATCTTGTTAAAATACCAGTTCTAATTCCGTAGGTCTGGACAAGGCCTGAAGTTCTGCATTTCTAACCAACTGTTACATGAAACTGATGCTGTTGGTATGTAGGACACACTCATGGGTAGCAAAATTCTACATAATACAGTGCTTCCGAATCCCAGGATGTCCAGGCTTTTAAGCTGATGGTAAGAGATTTGGAGACAGCTTTCATCTTGAGATAAATACAATATCCCCTTTAATTGTAGTCACACAGCTTTTCTTTTTAAAATATTAGTTCCTTTCACCAACACAGAACCCAAGATTCAGCCCTATGAAAGTTGCATCTTGGAAATAGGGACTCTATGACACTGAGCATAGTCCTAAAGATTTTTTTTATTGCTGTGATCATCCATTCACCAGAAGCATCTTTGAATAGCACATGTAAAAATTCAGCCAGGGACATGAGTGCATGTATCAAACCTGGTTCTGCCATACACACGTCATTCAGATGTGACTTTCCAACATTCAGTGTCCAAATATATAAACCCATGGACTAGAACCAGGTGATTTCTGAGATACCTCTATGATAGAATATGCTGCAATTCTGCGACTTTCATTCAGGACTCTTAAATGGCAGGGACTGAAATCTTCTTAGCCTCCATATCCTTCTGTTTCATAACATGACAGGGGACATTCCCAGTTTTGGCTCTTGGCTGTCAGAGAGACATGAGCACCATGGTAATGGCTTGCAGTTATGGTCGCCACAACAAGAAGCCAACACTGAAAGCCACATTAAAGTGACGGTGAAAGTAGCCTAAGAAAACAGCGACTTTTAATCCTCTCGGTCCTTCTGTGGTTGTAGATCACTGGGGTAAGAAAGAGAAGTAAATTAATTTCTGCCTAGTTAATGTCTATGAGTGGGGTATGTTAAAGCACTGAATATAATTTTCCAGGAGAAGTTATCTCAGTGGTGAACAGAAGGGGGACATGGGGTATGTGAAATTCCTGACCTCCTTTCCTGGTTCCTGCTTGTGCTCTTTCTAAACAAAAATTATGTGCTTCATCCTCCACCGCCAACTGCAGTATGGAGCACATGAGAGCTTCTGTGGCCCTTCTCAACCCTTTTACATCAGTCACAGAACTCCCACTGTTCTGTGCTAATGCAAAATGCAATAACGTTTAGCATCAGGACATCTCTGAGTCAAGAGGTTAACGGAAAACACATCTCCCATTGTGTTCCTGCAGCTCTGATACTGTTAATGGTGAAAACACCATGGAGACAAATAGATCTCTCTTTATTCAGGAAGCTTTGAGTGAAGAGAAAATATATATGACACCTTTACAACATGAGAGCCCTCTCTATATGGTGCATTAAGGAAGGGTGGAGGAGGGGGAAGTTTACACAACATCTTGTTTGATATGGCTTGAGATTCCTCTGGGTGGAAAATTCTGTCTCCTCCATTTTCCTTCTATTGCTTTAGTAAATAGTTCCTGTTCTGGCAGGGGGGGGAGTGAGATTTAATCTTTCAAGGTACAAATTCAGGGTAAGAAGCTTTATGGGGTATTTTCTAAAATGTCACCAAATGAAGCCATAGCTGCCTCTTTCTTTCCTATCCTACCTTTGTACATCTTCCCTTTATCTGTTGTGTGCTTTAGATAGACTGTGGCCCAATTTGTTTATGAAAAGGAATCAAGGCAAAAAAACCCAGCATGTTATAATTATGCTAAGATTTCACTTGAAAATAACCCAAAAGTAGATTGTGTGTTTTGTATGGCCATATGAAGATCATCTGTAAACATATTTTTATGGTCTTATTTTCCACTCAGTTGAGAGTGTCCCTCATGGAAATATTAGTCAAGATCACTTCTTGTTCCAATAGAACATTGTATCCCAAATTTTATTGAGATATAATTGACATACACCACTGTATAAGTTGAAGATGTTCAGCATAATGGTTTGGCTTACATGTATATATTTTTAAATGTCTATTTTTTTATTTTGAGAGAGAGAGAGAGAAAGTATGAGTGGGAGGAGAGGCAGAGAGAGAGAATCCCAAGCACGCTCCAAGCTGTCAGCACAGATCTCCACGCAAGGCTCAATCTTATGAACTGTGAGATCATGACCTGAGCCAAAATCAAGAGTCAGAATCTTACCCAATCGAGCCACTCAGGAGCCCCTGGCTAACATACATTATAAAAATGATTACAGTGATAAGTTTAACTGGCATTTATTATCCCTGTATTATCTCATACAGGGATAATAAAAAGAAAAGCAAGAAAAGAGAAACAATTTCATTGTGATGAGAATCTATAGAACTTTAGAAAGAAACTTGTTTTTTCTAATTGATGAATTGTCATTGGAAGCTAAAATTAGGATGTTCCACTTCTTGAGTATTATTCTGTAATAATAAATATTCTGGTTCAGGAATCCATTTGAGAGGTTATCTGCATGGTTTAGGTGCACCAAATCATCATCAGTTTTTCTGTGTTATACTTGGTCTTTGAACCATTTGGAGGGTCTACATTAGTGATTACAACCCGGGTCCTGTCAAATGACTACACTGGCCTTGGGGGGGGTGGGGGGTGGAAGGAAAGAGCAGTATGAGCATTCAGCTTTTACCCTGAACTGGAAATGTTTAGACTTGTTTCCCAACCAGGCTGCTACATTGCAATACTAACACTCTAATTGTTGATTCAGTTGCATCAAGAGCCGCCAAATTTCATGTCTAAAAGTTCACCAAGTCCAGGAAGGAGGGAAAGGAATTCCAGAATGACTCATTGTTTAATGAATAAGGCCCCAAGTGTTCTGCGGTTGCCATTTTTAAACTTGAATAAAATGTATAGAATTCAAATCATAGCTTGAATTCTGAATTGGGGCAGATTGGGGCTACAGTGTTAGAGTGATATGCGGCTTCTAGTCACCTGCTAATAAGCAGCTTCAAAACATAAATGGGGCACTCGTGATCTGGGCTCTGAAGCCTCTGAAGATTTCAAAGTCTTTTAATCTATTTGTAGCTTTTTATTATTGAGTAATGAAATGCTGCTAGAATACTGGAACCAATATGCAAAACACATATTAAATCAAGCGTCATTCAAGGAGAACAGATCCCCAAAGACGGAACAGAAAAGTACAAAATGAATTTATGGGAAATAAACTTTTGTTGGGTGGGGGGGAGAATAAACTTTTTTATGACCTTTCATGACCAAGAAGCAGAGTTTTCTGGTTAATCAACACGGTTTTTAACAAAATTGTCATCTATAATGGACATAAATGATCAGTTTAAAAATGTAAAGGTTCTATTTTGCTTGAAGCTAAAACTGTTTTTGGAGCACCTGGGTGGCTCAGTCGGTTGGGCGGCCGACTTCAGCTCAGGTCATGATCTCACAGTCCGTGTGTTCAAGCTCCATGTTGGGTTCTGTGCTGACAGCTTGGAGCCTGGAGCCTGCTTCAGATTCTGTGTCTGTCTCTCTCTTTGTCCCTCTCCCACTCACTCTCTGTCTCTCTCTCTCTCTCAAAATAAAATAAAGACATAAAAAAAGGTAAAACTGTTCTACATCCAATGTAATATTTCCTTTAAGATTTATACCTTATTTCGTGTCTCAGCTCACATTCTACCTATGATTTATCTTTAATCTCAATCACTCCCATAGCTTGTGCCTTCTACTTCAAGACCAGAACTGTAAAGCTAAGCTTATATTGTATTGTCAGGTGACAGGAGAAGCACCAATCAGAGACCTTGGTTTGGCAGCTTTGCTGGTTAAACTAGAGTTTACCATTTACATTCTGTGGCTTAACTTGGAAAATCAAGTTAATATCGACTGTGATCTCATCATTTGGAAAAGTGCCAAATGATTCTGTTGCAAATTAAACCCTACTCTTAACCAATCTCCCAAAATATGTAGTTCTGAATAAAGCACGTACATTATTCTGTGAAATTGTGTGGTTCTAAATTTAACCAGCTCTGTTGGCTGTTTTCTGCCTTGTCAGTTCTTCCCTCCACCTTTGTTCATCCTGTTTGGTACACTCAGAGATCCGTCTTCAAAGGCTGCCTCAACAATCCCTTTGGCTCTCTTGCTTCTGCATGTGTTTGGCCGATGGGGAGGCACCAAACAGAAGACGCCAGGGAAAGTGGAGAGAGAGGTCTGGTACTTAATCCCCTTGTCTTCCTGCAGTCCTTGGGGTTGACCTGGCTTCATTCCTTAGCAAAGATGGGGGCCACTCTGATGCTCTAGTTCTCAGCCTCTCGCTCACATGCTCTCTCACACTTTTGCTCTTCTGATACCCACTCCCCCTTCATGTTCCCTCGGGCTGATACTTAGTAATGACTTTCTCCTGCTGTTAACACTTGGACACTTACACATCTTCAGTGTCTTTCTTAACTGTCCAATCTTTGCAAATAACCCTGTCGCTAAACTTCCCTCAGTTTCCCCATCTGAATATGCTCGTTTCTTGTGTAGACTCTGATTTTCTAGCTAAAGTTAACATAAGCTAGATAGCAGAAATTAGTCACTCACTTTCCATCCAGTGTGGGAGATGAGGGATTGGGGAGTAGATATTTATCTTTTCCATAATACTGTAAGCTCTGGAAGGGCAGGGACCATATCTAACAACTCCTTTATAATTCTTTACAATGCCTGCAAAGGGTTTAACTCACAGTGCATGCTCAGTCCACATGGGGGGTCTTACTGAGACCCTCTGAAATTCTCAAATTTGTTATAGGCTTAAATGGAATGTAAGTCTTTGGCTTAGGACACGGACTTCAAGAAGTCAAGTACCACACTATTTTTTAAACAGCACTTATAATATAATATAATCTCCCATGACACAAATTATCAAACCCACTCTGGAAATTCTAACTCCATAAAAATAGAAGATTTACATCATGGGTTATGTTGGTTTGGGTTTAGTAGATGAGAAATAATTCTAGTTAAAATGCTTAGGTCTAATTTTCCTTTTACATTACCAACTCACCCTTTACTATTTGGTAGTTTTCCTATTTGTGCTATTTTTTATGTATTGATTTATATGGCTTTCAATATTAAAGAGTAGCATTAATAATATTCTGAACATAATTTGGGTGAAGGGAACATTTGGATGTGTTTGAAATAGGATTTCATATAAGGCAAAGGGAATAGTTACCAGAATAGGTATCCTCACTATTTTTGGGGGGTTCATTTTACCAATTTGCTCTTTTTTTTCCTTTAAAATTTTTTCTTTCTTTCTTTCTTTCTTTCTTTCTTTCTTTCTTTCTTTCTTTCTTTCTTTCTTTCTTTTTAATGTTTTATTTATTTCTGAGAGAGAGAGAGACAGCGTGAGCAGGGGAGGGTCAGAGAGAGAGGGAGACACAGAATCTGAAACAGGCTCCAGGCTCTGAGCTGGCTTTCAGCACAGAGCCCAACATGGGGCTCAAACCCACGAACCTTGAGATGAAGTCAGACACTTAACCGACTGAGCCACCAGGTGCCCCTAATCTCTATTTAATTTTTAGAGAGAGACAGAGTGTGAGCAGGGGAGGAGAAGAGAGAGAGGGAGACACAGAATCTGAAGAGGCTCCAGGCTCTGAGCAGTTAGCACAGAGCCCGACTCGGGGCTCAAACTCACAAACCGTGAGATCATGACCTGAGCCGAAGTTGGACGCTTAACCCACAGAGCCACCCAGGTGCCCCCTGATTTGCTCTTTGACTTTTACCATAATTCCAAACCTCTCCATACTTTGAATTTCAAAATTACTCCCAGTTTCACGTAATGTGAACTGGGAATGGAAAACACTCTGATCTGTAATGGAGTAAGTTGGTACCATATCGTACTCTATTGTATGTATATCCTACTTTGAGCAAATCCATGTGTTAATATCTACTTGCTCTGAAACTTGTGAAAATTGATTAGGAAAAAGTTAAGAAGAACTTGCCTTTGGACTCTCTTCACTGAAAGGAAACCGCCAACTAGTTCAAAGAGCAGGCCTCTTACTGTTCATATTTTGCAAACAAGATCATTTCTTCAACAAATGGAGGCACTTGGAACATTGTCAACTCAGATAAATTAAGCTTTGTGTCTCCCTGGTAAGTGAAACTGTTTAATGATAATTTTACTAGTCCATTTGGGAAGTGACCAAAGCACTATTAGATAAGTTAAAATTTTTAAAAAGCATGGAAAATACTTTTGCCAACTGTTTCTTCTTGGCCTCTTGGCAAAGATCAACAGTTACATTCCCTATCTAGGGACTATCTCTTGTGGGCCAGACCAGATGATCTAATAGGTCTTTATAATCTCTAAATACTGTGACTTTTATCCCCAAGTGAACTACATAGTTTATTTACATAGAAACACATTCACAGGCTTAAGGAAATGCAGTATGACTAATGCTAAGGAAAGTGAGCCAGAATGACTCAAGTGGCTTTTTTTTTCTAAATAGGATAAGTAAATTAAAATCATAGACGTTCTCTCTAGTTCCCTTCCAGCATCTCAATATGTAGATTTTAGATGTCAGAATTCCCCAGTAGTGAATTATTTTTCTGCCACCAGCAAATTATAAACATATTGTCCTGTTAAATCAGTAAACCTTTGCCATACTTCTCAAGAAAACTCTTCAATGGAGATTTGGTTTAATTGTTGTTTTAATTTTACATTCTATCCCGGGCACATGGGAAATTTAAAATGTTGGGAATGATAGAAAAATAAAAATTGCCAGAAAAATACAAGCATGATAAATAAAACATAATCACTGTGCATTTCAGCTTTATTAAGAATGTGTTTTTGTGCCTTGGGCTATGTTTATCAAGAAAAATGAAGCATTGGGAGGAATCTCAATTTTTTAATAAAACAATCATTTCCTCGGGATTGTGTTGGCAAAGACAATGCTTTTAAGGAGCCTTTTTTCTCCCACTCTGTGTTGTACAAACACTTTATGCTTTCTCCATCAGGTGATACTTTGAATTGTCTAGGACTAACACTAAATTGATTTTATTGTTGTTGTTGATTTTTTTAAAATCAAATCTCCATACATGACACTGGACGTCCTTAAAAAATAAAGGGAGGGTCAAGAGATCTTACTTCCAGAGGAAGTAAGCTTCTCCACTGATTACTTGCCCAGCTTACAGGGGCATACACAGGTGACAAGAATGTGGTGAAGAGACACCAAATAAGAAGGCAGATGACAAGAGCTGACGAGACCCTACTATTACCCATGAATTGTGTTCCTAAGCCAACTGGATAGGCATCAGGCCATTCTTTATTTTCAGGGGAAGTGTCTGGATGATGATCATTTCTGATAAAAATGGGGTGTAGTGAGGAATTCTGTCTGAGGGCTTGCCGATCAGTCCCTTCCGCTGCGCTTTCAGCTTCCCCAGCCCTGATTTATCATTTGAAAGTCCGTTCCAGTTTGGCACGAAGGAGAAAGGCCTTATAAATACAATGCATTACTTTCTGACATCCTGTAACTTACTACACAATTGATTATGTTGCTTACCCTTAAACGAAAGCATTTTCTTAAGAGAGGACAATTTTTCTATGGGCTCTCTTATATAGTACATGCTACAAGTTCCATAAGTCACTCCCAACCCCCACTGTGTCAAGTGAAGACGTCTCTCAGGTCCCTTCCCACAATAAATTCAACATGAAATGTAGCATATATTCTTCATGCCGCAGTCTTTGGTTTTAGGGAGAGTATCACTCTCCAGAACATGGCTCATTTTACTAACTTATCTCCGTTTGGTGTCTCGTCACATTCTACAATGATTTAGCTTTCATCTCCATCACTTTCATAGCGCATGCTTTGAAATTACCCTAAAACTTAGATCCCTGCTGAGGGCCGTGTTCATGGTGGAGGATGCGTTTGTTTGGACTGTTTGTGTCCTCCTAAGTCTAGCTCAAAGGTCACCTTCTCTCTCTCTGTTTCCCTCTCACCTCCCTCAGGCAGCTCTTCCTTTGTGCTCACATAACACTTTGTTCAAACAGCTAGCATATCATTATACGAGTGCTCCACACGTCTGTTTTACTGAGAGCTTTAGTGAATTCTTTGCTGGGACAGACGCCATTTCAATCACCCTTTTATTCTCAAGCAGACACATAATAGTTGCTTAACAAGTGTTGGCTCACTTGAACCAGATTTCCTTTCAGTAAACAATTTGATAGGCCCGTGATTTAGGGAGTGGTAAACTCAGCTACCATTTGCACACACACACACCCATTTCCATTCTGTGTTGCATTCTGTATCATCTACAGATTTTTTCTTTCATTCTGCTATTGTTCCAGCGCACCAGATTGACTCTGAAATATGTTTAATAGTAGGATGTAGTTGATGCTGGGCTTTTGAAACATTTTCTTAGAATATTGGGGGTTCTCAGAAATGTAAGCATTCAGTAAACTATGGATATATAGAATAAGGCCCAATGAAAGACATTAATGCTTATCGGAACACAATTGACCACATTTTATTACTTAATTTTTATTTCTGGGGAATCACATGCAATTTCCCTACCATGGGATGAAACATAAAGGGGAGGAAATCTCCCTTGATGAAATCTACCCTTTTCTGCACTGTTTATTGAGTGTAAATAAGACCATCATGGTCATGAAGATGATGAATGGCTTTGCTTTGATGTTACTAACCTTCCACAGTTGTTGTAGCTTCCTACTGTGCCACATTTCTACTATAGTTTCTGAAGTTTTCTTAAGCTGAGGAATATATATTATGATGGAGGTGGTTAGTGAGAGCGGTTATTTGTTTCATTAGCATTCATTGTGCAAATGGAGTAGACAGTAAGTACTGAGTTACCTTTTTCACTTACCAAAATTAAAATGTCTTTCCAATTAAGTGACATACTATCACAATACCACCAGCATCTAGCAATGTCTCTTCAATTTAAGAATTCAGTGAATACATTTTATTCATATGTTATCATTTATTTTTGAATCCCAGGAACAAAATAAATACCTCTCTCTACCTGAAAGGATCTCAGTACAGTCATGCCCAGAGAGTTGTTACGATAGTTAACCACTCATTGGTTTTCCCAATCAATTTCATTTCACTTTATCAAATAATTGTTAATTTGCCTCTCTTCTGTTCTCTTTTTTTAAATGTCTGTTTCAGGTTTTAATTTGTCAATAGTTAATCAGTAATTAACACTAACAATATGGGCCATTCACAATGTGCTGTATGTGTTCGATCTTCTCTGTTATGCATAAATTATATATATAAATAATATATATAATATATAATTTATTCATTAAGTTATTAAATAGTGCTTTACTGAACATTTATGTTAGGTGCTGTGGTAAATGCAAGATAGATATGATGTTTTCTGCCCTCAATGATCTTTAAATGTAGTGAAGAGAATAAAATAATTACTTCACAAATATAAATACATTAAATACAGTTCTGAAATGCTGCAGTGAGTCAGAGGAAGAGGATATTTCCAATCATAGAATCAGAGGAGGCTTCATGGAAGATAAGTCTCTTATGCAGGGGCTTGAGGAACAGAGATTAGGGACAAACTATTCCTGATGGAAAAACGTGAAGAAGGGGTTTAATTGGCAAGATGTGGGACCTATTTGGGAATGGAAATAGTCCATTTGGGCTTAGACATAGTAGAAGGAAGAAAAGACTTTACAAGTAATCTGAAATCAGTTCATAGAAGGAGTTGAATGCCATGTAAAGGTGTTTAGAATTTTGCCAGGTAGCTATGGGGATCAGGTAGGTTGATTAGTTGCCCACTTTAAGATGATTAATTAGCATATAAAGTGGACAGGATATGGGGAGACTAGTTAAGAACTTATTATGATAGACTCAGGTGATCCCTATATCCATCTGAACTAGTGTGTGGGCAACGTGTGTAGAGAGGAGGGAATATTTGGTCTATCCTGTATGTGCAGTTGGGATTCAACAGTAGATAAATAAGAATAAGGATGACAAATACTTGCCAAAGGTTGATTAAGTAAATTAATTTACTTTGGATTTAAACAATATGGTCTTGTGCAGTTTTACAGCAGTATTTGGCAGACCAGGGAGAGAAACAGGAAACACATGATGATACTGAAGATCAGAGTTTGGAAAATGAAAATATATAAAAGATCAGAAGATAAAGATCCTGGGATTCTAGTGAAAGCATCATTGAAATGTCTTCACAAATGTTATTGACTAAATAGAAGTTGAAGTGCAGCTAGAAGAGAGTGATTAACTGAGGAGATCTGAAAGAATTTGTGGGCTTCTTATATCACAAATAGAAATTGAGTGGAGTCTGGGTGGCTCAGTCAATTAAGCCCCCGACTTTGGCGCAGGTAATGATCTCACAGTTTGTGGGTTTGATCCCTGCATCAGGCTCTGTGTTGACAGACAGCTCAGAGCCTGGAGCCTGTTTCAGATTCTGTATCTCCCTCTCTCTCTAACACTCCCCTGCTCATGCTCTATCTCTCTCTCTCTCTCAGAAATAAATTTTTTTAAAAAATTAAAAAAAAACAAGTAGAAATTGAATACGTTCAATTCTATTGGAGGAGTGGATATGTAATAAGTAAGAGATTTCCAGAGGGTGGAGCTTTTCCAGATGATGATGAAGTTCAGGTTATGGCCATGTTACTGTTGACCACAGTCACAGAAATGAAAGAAGATAAATATCATTAGGCTTGATGAGGTCAGCCCACTAGAAAGCCCTCAGACAGCATGGAGGGAAAGATGATAAGATGATACAGAACTAAATTATAGAATTAAAACATCCCCAAACAGAGTGGAAATTCAGAGAGAAATTTTCATGAACTATCTCCCATCTCTAAGAAAATTGTGATGCTAAAACTAGGCAGGTCTTAGTGAAGAAACCCCATTCTTTCTGCTGGGCTCTGATTATTGAAGAATCCTTAGTTACCTTCTGATTTTTCAAGAATTCAATTTGTCACTTCAAATGCAACTATTATACTTATTCTCTTTTTCATTTAAAGCAAAAGTACATAAGTTCACAATCACTGGATGTGTTTTAGAGTACAGTGAATGCTCATTTATGAATTCCATATTTTCATGTTTGCCAACTCACTAAAATGTATTTATTTGTAGACTCAAATTAATACTAGCAATGCCTTTTTGTGGTCATTGGCAGACACGCACAGAGCATCGAAAATGTATGTTGCTCCATTCACACATTCCAAGCTGAGGTCAAACAAGGTCACGTTCTGCCTCCTTGTCTCAGCTCTCATACAGTGTCCTTTTTGAGATCTATTTAGTGCTACATTTTCCCCATTTTTGCACTTTTGTTAATGAAATCACTGTTTAAAATGGCCCCCAAGTGTAATGCTGTAGTGCTATCTAGTTTCTAAGCACAAAAAGCTATCATGTGCCTTTTGGAGAAAATACATGTGTTAGATAAGCTTCATTCAGGCATGAGTTATAGCTGTTGTCTGGGAGTTCAATGTTAATGAATCAACAAAATATATATTAAATAGGTGTCTTTAAACAGAAACACACATAAATCAAGGTTATGTATTGACCGGTTGATGAAAACATGACCGGAAGCTTGCAGGAAACACTCCTTGTATTTCCCCTGGGAGCAATTCTTCAGTCTTCATGAATTCAGTGTTTGTGGCAACTCTATAGACAGAACTACTGCAAATAAAGAGAATCAACTGTACCTTGTTTGGGTTAAAGGCAGGTGTTTTAGTTGGTTAGATCCTCACTCAAATTCTTTATCACTAATGACCATTGCCTCCTCAAATTGTACAAGCTTTTCATAGATGCTATTCTCTTGTTAATTGGTTGATGAAAACCAAAATATGATTTATTTAAATGTTTCATTTCAAAGGAATTTTAGACTTAATAGACAACTTACAAAAAAGTACAGTGTTTCATCTAAATTTCCCTAATGTTAACATTGCTTATAACCATAGTATAATTATCAAAACTCAGAGATCAACATTGTTATAATACTACTAACTTATCCATAGACTTTATTAGAATTTCTCAACTTTTGCCTTTAATGCCCCTTTCCTGGTCCAGAGTCCACCCTGCATTTAGTGTCATGTTTCCTCAGTCTCTTTCCTTTAGTGAGAGTTGTTCAGTCTTTCTTTTTCTTCCATGACCCAGATATTTTTAATGATTACCACTGGTCAGGTATTTTGTAGACTGTCCCTCAGTTTGGACTTATGGGATGTCTTCTGATGATTAGACTGTGGTTACTTTTTGGCAAGAAGTCCACAGAAGAGATGATGACATCATAGCAGAGCCAGTGATGTCTCACTAGTCTTCCTAGTGATGTTAATTTTGATCACTTGGTTAAGGTAGTGTCTGCCATATTTTTCCACTATGAAGTTACTATTTTTCTCTTTGTTACTATATTTCTCTTTGTAATAAGACTTTTTTTAATGTTACAGTTTTTTAGAGTATGTTGTATTCCACTAGCAATTATCAATAATCATTCAGTGCTGAGCGCAGTGATAAGTATGTGGCTTAATTTTTAAATGGTATCTTTTTGTTCACTGGGAGCTGACATCTAGTTGGGGAGATAGGTAGGGCACTCACTAAACAGCAAGCACTCTACAAGGAAAGAAATGGAGAACTACATTATGGCAAATAGTATGGCACAGAATAAAAAGCTGGAGGAGTAGGGGAGGCATCTTATAGAAAGTGGCAACTCATGCCCGGCTTTGAAGGGCAAGAGGACTTTCCTAGGCAGAAATGAATAATTCAGGAAATTCAGTGAAATACATCATGTACCTTAGTTCCCTGGAAACTGTGTTAGAACCCAGAACTATATAGATAAAAAACACAATTCCTACCTTCAAGGAGTTCCCAGTCTAGTGAGAAGGACAAGACAGAGATATCTGAGTGGAAAGCATATATTATCAGTATCATAGACAGGTGGGTGAGCACAGTGTGTTATGCATGTGGGAGGGAGTAATACTGCACCTTAGAGGTTAAAAACCGACAAACTAGGGGGCACCTGGGTGGCTCAGTCGGTTGGGTAGCCAACTTCGGCTCAGGTCATGATCTCACAGTTCACGAGTTTGAGCCCCACATCGGGCTCAGAGCCTGGAGCCTACTTCAGATTCTGTGTCTCCCTCTCTCTGTCCCTCCGCTGTTCATGCTGTCTCTCTCTCTCTCTCAGAAATAAATAAACATTTGAAAAAAAAATGATAAACTTCATGTTGTCTAGACTCTGCACACTCTAAGAATAAAAAGAAAAGAAAAAGCTCCTGTCTTGATGTCACTGTGTCTGCACTTGAACTTTTAGTCATTGAAGTTAACTTATCAATACATCTTATTCTTCCGGTGGGTCTAGTTCTTCCTTCTGTTGCTGCAGGGAATAATTCTACTCCCTTTTTAAAAATGTTTATTTGTTTATTCCTTTTTGAGAGAGAGAGAAAGACAGAGTGCCAGTGGGGGAGGAGCAAAAAGAGAGGGAGACACAGAATCTGAAGCAGACTCCAGGCTCCGAGTTGTCAGCACAGAGCCCAGTGTTGGGCTTGAACCCACAAACCAGAAGGTCATGACCTGAGCCGAAGCCAGACACTTAACAAACTGCCACCCAAGTACCCCTTACTCCCTGTTTTTTAAGGATAGTCCTAAAAGAAAAGACATAACATCCTTTCTTAATGTCCTCTTTTTAAGAGAAACATGAATAAATCTACATACTATATACGGCTTTTAGATCCTTCAGAACTCAGTGTGTTGGCTTGGTCCATACTTCCCTTAAAAATAATCCATTCCCCTGTACCCTGTTCCTCACATCCTCACCCTTATGCTGATCTCTTCTTCTGGGAATATTTTAAAAGAATTGTTATGTGAGGTCTCCCCCACCCCATTCAGTTGGAGTTTTGAACCTAGCATTCAAAACCTATTTATTTCTCTCATATTTGGTGCTCTTCATTTTGACCTCTAGTCAGAGTTCTCTTTGAACTTTGATTTTGTTGGCTGGCATAGCTTTTATTTCCTCTCACTTTTAATATCTGAAGATTTGATAAGAATATAATCTTTTTTCATCCAAGGATTTAATCAAATAAACAAGACAGGGTCAAGAACAGAGCTCATGAGCAAACCATGTGTATCTGGTCATTTCACCATATATAAAGTTCCCACCTATACTGTCAGGCAGCCTCCGTGTCTCCCTCTGCAGGGAGTGCATGGTAAAGGTCAATGCTCATTGACAGCGTCGAGCCTGACCCAACTAGAGCCCAAGGTAGCATGTTGGTCAGCAGTTTCAAATCAGGTTACACTTCAAGGAAGATGGGTTATATTATGTCACTTCCTAAAAGCCAGGAAGAGTTGTTCTTGCTAAGGACAATAATTCTTTAGTGTTAGGCTACTTGTGGGGTTTTCTTACGTGCATGGTCTTACAGATATGAGATGGCATAAGTTGTCAATGAAGACTGCGGGTTAGGGAATGACAAAATAAAAGCAGAATTTAACGCCAAGTATATCTATATATATTCTGTTAATGGAGCTGCGGATGGACTGGAGGGGAAAGAAGCTGGAGAGAGGGAGGCCAGTAGGGAGACCGCTGGAGTTATCCTGAAAGTGAGGGGGCAAAAAACTTCATCAAAGACAATAGTGAAAAGTTGAGAGGAAGGAACAGATAAAAGGCACACGGTCACAGAAGAGCAATAGACTTTGTATCTTTTGTAAAAATGGGTTTGGGGAGGGGGAAGCAGGGGCAAATCGAAAATTAACTGTCATATTTTCAGTCTGGAAGAATGATGGCTGGAAAAAAAAAAGAGAGAGAGAACTTGTAAGGAGAATCCTGTATAGGAGGAGGTTGGTTTTCCTGTTTTTGTTTGACTCAGTGCAGACGAGAGACAAGTATATTTCAGACGGGAACCTAAGACTATAGAGTCATCATCCTCTAGGATGGAGAGAAGGGTTTCTGTGGAATGCTTCCTTTGAGGTGTGGCAGAAGCATAGGACCACAGTAGCTGTCAAGTCCCCTTGATTTTCTGGCTCAGAGGTGGATGGTTGCAAAAGTAACAAATTCCATTTCTGATTAAATCAAGGATCCCTTAATTTTGCAGATCCTCTTAATATGTTACAAATGGTAAATGTGGTTATGAAAATCTTGGAAATGGAAGTGTGCTAACATAGATGATGTCCTCATCATAGAATGAGTCCCAGGAACAAAATCCTCGAAATCCTATTCTTTAACCATCAGCAAATATTCTAACAAAGCTATCTACCTACTTCCAAATAGAACACTCTACTTTTTTTCTTTCAATGAACGCTCAATTTGTCATCTCTCTACAACCACTAAAATAAAAGTGCAAAGAGAGAATGAAATCATATTAACTTGAAGTCCCATTAATCAACCCTTAGAGAAGACCCTGTTATTAAGCTCTTGCTCATTCATTAAGCACCTGACTGTGCTTATGCATGGGGCCAAAGTCACATAGGCTTGCCCTCTCTGGAGACCCTACAGGCAAGAGCAAGAGAGAAAAAAAATATAAGATGGCCACATAAAAGCGCTAAATGAGCCCCTCTTCAATTATATCTGCAATTTCTCAGCTATTCTATTTTATCAAGGAACAATGTCTTCCATGTAAGTACATTTTTATAAGAATAAAAGCTTACTGGGGTGCCTGGGTGGCTCAGTCAGTTAAACATCCGACCTCTGCTCAGGTCATGATCTCACGGTTCATGGGCTCAAGCCCTGCATCGGGCTCTGTGCTGACAGCTCAGAGCCTGGAGCCTGCTTCAGATTCTGTATCTCCCTCTCTCTCTGACCCTCCCCTGCTCATCCTGTCTCTCTCTCTCTCTCAGAAATAAATAAAACATTTAAAAAAATTTTAAAAAGAATAAAAGCTTACCTATCTGAGCCTCACAACACTCCTACCTTCTTAGTCTTTTAAAGCAGTTTTCTGCCTCTAACCCACTTGGTGGCTTAGGGTCATCCTTTAGTAGAGTGGGCCATTGTTGAAGTCTACACTCTCATAAAGTCTTTCTTTGTTTTTTTGCTTTCTAGTCATCTTAGTATTGATGGTTGGCAGTTGCCCCTCCTGTTCTTTTGTTTTTGCCCTTCCAACTGCTCCCCTGGGTCACCTGCAGCTCATTTCTCTGAAACATAGTCAGATCTAGGGAAACAGTAATCCAAGATGGTGGCACACTAGAAGTGAAATGAGTCACTACACCATTCCAAGGGGGTTCTAAAATCAAGGCATAATGTATCATGGAGACATTCAGCTTGCTATACGAGTGTCCAAAAGTGTGTGGTTGGCTCACTGCTGTCTTCCAGGATGGGTGCCAGGAGGTAGTGGTTGACGAAATACTGACCTCAGGACTGGGGAGCAGAGTGCTCTATGTGCAGTATAGATTATTAGGTAACAAGTTAGCATGTGTTTGAGGGATGGAAAGCAAAGTGTCATGTCTGGAAAGTGGAGAAAGGATAAACTTTTCTGTAATCAAGCAGATGCAAGGAAAATTTAGCTTACCATGGAATTATACAAATAAAGATAAATATTACACTCCCATATTGGGTGTCTTTCTCCAAATATATGCATATACACACACCATTTTGTCAATTTTACTGGTGGCCATTTCTTAAAAATTTTTTAATGTTTTTATTTATTTCTGAGAGAGAGAGACAGCATGAGCAGGGGAGGGTCAGAGAGAGAGGGAGATACAGAATCTGAAGCAGGTTTCAGGCTCTGAGCTAGCTGTCAGCACAGAGCCCAACGTGGGGCTCGAACCCACAAACCATGAGATCATGACCTGAGCCGAAGTCGGAAGGTTAGCCTTCTGAGCCACCCAGGTGCCCCTTGGTGGCTGTTTTATTAAGCCAGAGTAAAGTGGTGGTCATTCACCAATGGGAATGCCGTCGTTTTCAGTGCTTCTGAAAAGTATTGTCCCCAGTAATCATGGAACAGTGCTCTGAGAGCCAAGGACTGAAGAGTATGCTAAACACACAACCCTAGGGTGGACACAGAAAAGGGAAACAGTCACTTTGAAAATCACAGTTATATTTTATTATTGAAAGATTAAGAAATACCATGATTAGCTCAGAGCTTCAGGTTTTGTGTTAAGTGTTTGAAGGTTATTTATGAGTCTTCATAAGTACCTAGCTGGGGGTGCCTGGGTGGCTCAGGTGGTTTAGTGTCTGACTTTGGCTCAGGTCATGATCTCATAGTCTGTGAGTTCAAACCCTGCATCAGGCTTCGTTAGATCACTTGGATCCTGGAGCCTGCTTCAGATTCTGTCTCCGTCGCTCTCTGCCCATCCCTAATTTGTGCTCTGTCTCTCTCTCTCTCCTTATCAAAAATAAATAAACATTAAAAAAAATTAAGTACTTAGGTGGGCTTTGCATATGTCAGGTGATGTGTCGCATTATTTTCTTTCTTTATTATTTTAGGTTTTTCTGAAAATGAACATATGACTGTATTCTTTCTTCTCATACTTTTTGGAGGAAAAGTATTTAAGTTTAAAATTTATGATAATTTCTAAATTGGCTATTTTTTAAGTTTATCTATTTTTAAAAGAGAGAGACAGAACACACAAGGCATGGAGGGACAAAGAGAGTGAGAGAATCTCAAGCAGGCTCTGCACCATCAGCGTGGAGCCTGAAGTGGGGCTTGAACTCACGAACTGTGAGATCATGAGCTAAAACCAAGAGCCAGACACTTAACTGACTGAGCCGCCCAGGCACCCCTAGATTGCCTATTTTAAACTGATATAGAAATAGTTTGATGACAACTATCATTTAGATTGACTTTAGTCATATCAATATTAAGACAACCTTGGGGGCATCTGGGTGGCTCAGTCGGGGAAGCATCCAACTCTTGATTTTGGCTCAGGTCATGATATGACAGTTCATGAGCTCAAGCCCTCAGTGGGCTCTGTGCTAAAAGCACAAGTCTGCTTGGAATTCTCTCTCTCTCTCTCTCTGCCCCTCCCCTGCTTACCATTATCTCTCTTTTTCTCTCTTTCTCAATAGATAAATAAACTTTCTTAAAAAGGATGTCTTTAACAAAAGAGAAAGAATCTATTATGCTTGTGACTTAGAATAGCGTTTGTATTTCCATTAGAGGCCTTTTTACTTATCTTTAGTATATCTGTGCAGAGAGCTTAAAACACAGCATTCCCATTTTATACATGGTTGAACTCGTACCCAGGGAGGACTAAAGATCCAGGGTCACACCAAGATATGGATAGCATGAGGCCAGTGCTGTCTGGAAGGAACAGGACCAGAAGTTCAAATAAGCAGAAAGGGTTTGCTGATGGCAGACTAAGGTTCAAGTATAGAGGAGTAATTTACAGAAGAGGAACAAGTGGAAACAAACAGAGTCTCAGATTCTAAAGGCCGGGTATAAACGGGGAGATGTTAACAGGCAAAACTGAACCTCAGTCTTGGGAATGGTGTCCTCTCTGTTCAGTTTTATGTTGTTTGCTGGCACAGGTGGTTCTAGGGCCTCAGAATTTAGTCATGGCCCAGATAGAAGTCCAGAGATAAACCCTGTCCCTCAATGAGACAACAGAGAAACACAGATTGCCTCATAGCTGGTTCTATTTA
Organism: Crocuta crocuta; assembly: GCF_008692635.1. NCBI lineage: Eukaryota > Metazoa > Chordata > Mammalia > Carnivora > Hyaenidae > Crocuta > Crocuta crocuta. The sequence continues at coordinate 1,374,790 of NW_027529682.1, forward strand.
AGTGGCACCCTGAAACTGAACTTCTCTTTCTGAGTCCATTGCACAATTTCATCCATAAACTTATGAAAGGATGAAAAGGCTTTTCAAATATTGCAACCTTTTTCATAAGTTTAGCAAAATGGTTTCAGAAAAGGGATAATTCACTTTTAAATAGGATTCCACTAACACCTAGAGAAGAAAAAACTTTCGAAAGATCTCTTTAGAACAGCTCCCCTATTCTTGACACAACATCGATGCAGATAGTCCAGGATCTGTATCTAACTTTGCACGATCCAGAACAGGAGGCCATCAAACTTTATTGAGAAAGGGCCAGAGAGTAAATATTTTAGGCTTTGTTGGCCACAGGGTCTGTGTTGCAACTACTCAATTCCGCCATTGTGGAATTCCGCCATTTTTCACTATAGTGAAAAAGCAGCCATACAAGAGTAACAAATGGGAGCAAGCACATTCCAGTACAACAAGAAGCAGGATGGATTTGGCTCAGAGCCTGTAGTTTGCTCACCCCTAAACTAAAAGAATGAAATTTGTGGGGCACGTGGGTGGCTCAGTCAATTTAGCATCCACCTTTGGCTCAGGTCATGATCTCGAGGTTCATGGGAGGTTCATGGGTTCAAGCCCGGTGACTTCGAGCTCCCTGTGGGGCTCTGTGCTGACAGCTCGGAGGAGCTTGCTTCGTATTCTGTGTCTCCCATCTCGCCCCTCCCCCACTTGTGCTCTGGTTTGCTCTAAAAAATAAACATTAAAAAAAAATTTCAAAGAATGAAATTTGTTTACCAACAAAAATGTATTAAAACGCAACCCACGTCTCCCTGTATGTCATGAAGAGTGTACAACAGAACCTGGAGAAGTGAGGCTCATCTGAGGTCTTCAATCCCAGGATTTCTCAATGAGTAGAACTGTTCTCCTCTATCATTTGCCATTTCTATCAAATGGTCTTATGAATCAATCAGCCTTTGAAAGTGTGAGTATATTATCCATTTTATTTTGGGGGAAAAGGATCCCCGTATTCCCCTTCCTAAAAGAGTCTGGTTACTTCTTAAAGACAATCTCCTAGCAATTTTCCTCTTCTAAGCAACTGAGTTAAGGAGCCTCCTTCTGCCTTGATTTCCTTTAATCATATGCCCTCGCTGTACCTATTATTCTCCTTTCTCCTTGAAATCTTCACACTGCGACCACATTTACCCATGACTTGTTTATCTTTTGTGTGTTTGCTTTTTGTTTAGACAATAGTTTGCTCTCCATTGATGGCAGCACTCTAAAGCAATGGCTTAGAAATTCTAGAAACAATGCAACATCCCCAAGTCACTTCTATTGTGGGATGCTTTTTGTGATTTTTCTTTGAGGAACGCATTTACCTTGGTAATTGTATCCTGCCCAACCTAATATTATAATAAACTCTAGGGGGGCCTGGGTGGCTCAGTTGGTTCAGCATCCGACTTAAGCTCAGGTCATGACCTCATGGTTCATGAGTTCAAGCCCTGCATGGGGTGAGCTTGAACCCTACTCCAGGTGAGCCTTGCTTCTCTCTCCCTCTCTTTCTCCCTTTCTTTGTGCCCCTCATGGGATTTTCTTTCTCCCCCTCTCTCTGCCCCTCACTCACTTGCACCCCCTCTCTCCCATAAATAAACAAATAAATAAATAGGGGGCACCTGGGTGTCTCAGTCGTTTAAGCATCTGACTTCAGCTCAGGTCATGATCTCACAGTTTGTGAGTTCGAGCCCCACATTGGGCTCTGTGCTGACAGCTCAGAGCCTGGAGCCTGCTTCAGATTCTGAGTTTCCCTCTCTCTCTGCCCCTCCCCCACTCATGCACTGTCTCTCTCTGTTTCTCAAAAATGAATAAGTATAAAAAAATTTAGATAGATAGATAGATAGATAGATAGATAGATAGATAGATAGATAGATAAAATCAACTCTTAATTTCTGGAGTACTTCATTGACCAAAGTGACATAAAAGTTTGTCTGTGATTGGGAAAATTATTTGACATGGAAAACAAGTATACAGACAATAAGAGATTTGAATATATGAACAACCAAATAACAGTTGGGATGTCAATCAACAAATATGTTTGGAAGCCCCACTCTTTGTCATGGATATGTAGCAAGTACTGAAATATTATTAGGAACTGTCATAGGTATTTCAACCTTTGCAACAACTGTATTGCAAGGATATTGTGACTTTCATTAGGCTTTGAGAGAGAAAGTGACTTCCGTGGGTCTTAGAAGGATAAAGATTAAGATTTCTACTTAGTCTTCCAGTAGTAGATCTAGCACTCTCTAAACAACTACCTGTGAGTATATACTGAATAATTCCATGCAACTCAGAAGCATCGTTACCCTCCTTATTTCTGGACACCAATAGGACCATAGATGAAATACAAGACAGGTTTGCTGCCTGGAGGGAATTTGTAAACTATTTCCTGAGATAAGGCATAGATGTATTCCGTGCCTTTGTTCCTCTTCTCTCTGCATGCCCTGTCTTCCCCCCTCTCTAGCTGCTATCCGTATGTTCAGCAAATTTATTGAGATATAATTTACATGCAACAAATTGTATCCATTTAAAATATACAATTGGTGCGTTTTGACAAACTCACATCCACCACACAGTCATGACAATCAAAATACAGAACATCTTCATCACTTCCAAAAGTTTCCGTGTGTCCCTTTGCATCTTCCTCTCACCCTGTCTTCTTCTCACCCTGGCCCTGGGCACACTCCAATCTGCTTTTTGTCTCTGTAGAGTAGCTGGCAATTTCTACAATTTTATAGAAATGGAATCAATATCGTATATACTCTTTTGTGTCTGGCTTTTTTCATTCAGTATAAAGATTTTGAGACTCACCATGCTGTTACATGTGTAAATAGTTTGTTCCTTCTTATCAGTGAATTGATTAGTTTCAGCACAGAGCCCGATGCAGGGCTTGAACTCATGAACCATAAGATCATGACCTGAGCCAAAGTCAGATGCTTAACAGACTGAGCCACCCAGGCACCCTGCTTCTGGACTCTTAAAGGGAGAATCTGTCCTTTGCCTGGAGTTTGCTAGGCATTCCTCAGCCAACTTGTCTACCTATGTTTTCACATGGTCTTCTTCTAGGACTCAGTGTTGTCTCCTTTTTTGTCTACAGACTCTGTCATTGGACTTAGGGAACAGCCTATTGTAGGATGTTTTCAAGATCTTTACCTTAATTATGTCTTTAAAGACCTTTCTCCAAAAAAGGTCACATTCTGAGGTTCCAGGTAGACCTATGTTTTGGGACTCCCAATAGAACTCACTCTATGCATATTTTAGAACATTTCCTCCTTATTATTATGTGTTTTATGACACTACTATAAATGGCTTAAAATTCTTCATTTCTAACGATTTGCTGCTAGTATCTAAAAATATAATTGACTTGGATATGTTAATCCTGTATCATATGATTTTGCTAAATGCAATTATTAGTTCTGGCTATTGTTATATAGATTATTTTAGGATTTTCTACATAAACAAGCACACCAGTTACAAATAGTTACACCAGTTACCAACTAAGACAATTTTACTTTTTCTAGTTATGCCTTTTGTTTTTCTTGCTTTATTGCAATTACTAAGATGTCCAGTGAAATGGTGACTAGAAGGAATAAGAGCGGTCTTTTTCCCAATATTATGGGGAATTAATTCTATAATTAAGCATTTAGGATTTTATTTACAATAAGTTTTTATAGAATGCCTATTATCAGATTGAAAAAATTACTTTTTTATTCCTAATAGGAAAGGTTTTTTTAAATAAAAAAAAGAATATGAATTTTATCAACTGATTTTTCTGCATCTATTGAAATAATGATATGCTTTTTCCCATATAACCTACTAATATGATGAATTACCTTGATTATTATATACAAATCAATCTTATGTTTCTGGAATAAATCTTAATGGGAGACAATGTTCTTTATATGTTGCAAGATTGGATTTATTAAAAATTTTTTAAGGATTTTTGCATTTATGTTTAGGAGGGATATTGGTCTATGATTGTCTTTTAATTTATATGTCCAATTTTTATTTTATTTTATTTTTTTTAAATGTTTTATTTATTTCTAGGAGAGAGAGAGACAGCGTGAGCAGGGGAGGGTCAGAGTGAGAGGGAGTCACAGACTGAAACAGGCTCCAGGCTCCGAGCTGTCAGTCAGCACAGAGCCCGACGCAGGGCTCGAACCCACGAACCGCGAGATCATGACCTGAGCGAAAATAGGACGCTTAACCGACTAAGCCACCCAGGCGCCCCTGTCCAATTTTTATTTTAAAAAAGGAATAAGGGGAGTGTTTCCTGTTCTATTTTATGGAAAGGTTTTGTAAGATTACAAACCTTTGAGTATTTGATAGGAATCACCAATCATACCATGTGGAACTGGAATTTTCTCTGTGGGAAAGTTTAGATAATGAATTTAATTGCTCTGAGAGATACAAGGCCATTTAGATTTTCTGTTTCATCTGTGTCAGTTTAGTAAGTTGTATCTTTTAAGGAATTTGTCCATTTTATCGAGGTTCTGACCTCATTATTTTTCTATCTCTACCCTAGATATCTTCTCCTCTTGAAACTTTCCCTGACCCTTCCAGCAGAAGTGATTGCACAGTCTTTGTGCCATTACTTTATCTGGTAGAATTTGTACTTTACACTTTTCTATGCGGTTGTTTGCCCATATATCTCTTCTTATGCTAAGTGAAGGGCCTTAAAGTTTAAGGATTGCATCCTATTTATCTCTGAGTCTCTGCTGTCTTATATGGTGCTTGGCACATAACAGATACCATCCACCACCAATGTTTCATCACCCTGTTCCACTTATTGTCTAATTTATAGTTACACATGCATGTTTCCGACTTCCTCTGACTTTATTCTGACTTATGATTATGAGCATGTTTTGCAAAAATGTCAAGTATTATTCAATGTTTGTATTCCTTCTATGTCATATATTTAGAATAATTAACCTCTTAAATAACACTAATCTTACAAAACCCTTGCAAAAAATAGAAGAACATGGAACCCTGACTCACTCATTTAAAAAATTTTTTTCTTAATGTTTATTTATCTATTTATTTTTAATGTTTTATTTATTTTTGAGAGAGAGAGAGACAGTGTGAGGAGGGGAGGGTCAGAGAGAGAGGGAGACACAGACTCTGAAGCAGGCTCCAGGCTCTGAGCTAGCTATCATCACTGAGCTGTCAGCACAGAGCTCGACATGGGGCTGGAACTCACGAACTGTGAGATCATGATCTGAGCTGAAGTCAGATGCTTAAACAACTGAGCCACCCAGGCACCCCATCTTAATGTTTATTTATTTTTGAAGGAGAGAGAAACAGAGCAGGAGTAGGGTAGGGGAAGAGAGAGAGGGAGACACAGAATCCAAAGCAGGCTCCAGGGTCTAAGCTGTCAGCACAGAGCCCAATGCAAGGCTTGACCTCACAAGCCATGAGATTATGTCCTGATCTGAAGTCAGAAATGTAACCGACTGAGCCACCCAGGCATCCCTTCCCTCACTGATTTTTAATCAAAATTGGACTATTAAATTAAGTAGACTTGCTGAACAGTATAGAAAATCAGTGTTCTATAAACACAGAAAGAGGTTAAATGGAAATTGAGAAAGATGCCTCAATAAAGGGAGAGAACTAAGGAAACTAACATTGTTGAGTGCTTACTATAGGCCATACATTGTGATGAACAATTTATATTCCTTATCTCATTTAACCTTGAAATAAATAGGCATAGAAAATATTATTGTCCCCAATTTTACAAGCCAGGAATCTGAGGTTCCAAAAAGTTAAGTACTTTGCCCAAGTCCACAGAATTATTAAGTGGCTATTAAGTTATTAATTAGATCTGGGCTTCAGATCCAAGCCTGAATGATTCCATTATTTCTTATTGGTTTCAATTTTACTTTTGCCCTTTTGATTTTCTACAAGGCACTTGATGGATTCTTCCCAGTTTACCATTAAATTTTGCCAGAGTAGAATATTCTATGCCACCACCCCCACCTCCATGCACCCCCGCCCCGGTCCAATTGAGTGTTGGAATCACTGTAAGTTTAGAAAAATGCCCAAGTATTCCCTGAATATTGATTCTGCATATAGCATGAAATATACAGAAGTTGCAAAGGAGATGCCCAACGGGCTTATCTCAAAGTGTGTGGCATAACTCCCCATTGTCTCCCCACCACTCATCCCCCTTTGTCTACAGGCCTACCATTATTTTGATGATAACAGATGCTACCATCCTGAATGTGGCTAACTGGGGGCATCGTTGTTTCCTGAGTTCCTACCCAAATGTCTTAAGGGCAAACAGGAAGCCAGGCCAGGATAACACAAGCAATGTTCATGGCTTGTTGTGAAAGGAGAGTATATTTCCTTATAGAAGATCTTACCTTTGTGTGTGTTCCATATTGGTTCTGTTTAGAAGGGCCTATGGGTTAATTTGTACAAAGCACATTCTTTCTCCTTTTGCTCTGATACAAGATATATGAAACACCAGATCCAATCACATAGCTTCTCTGCTGCTGCTGCTGCTAAAACCTTCTACCTTAAGTCTCTACTCCTCAACACAATAGTACTCTACAAATCACCTAACCAGGATTCTCTATGATAATCAGGCTTTTTCCCAATTAGAAATAATGACTAATGCACCATTTTCCTAATACATTTCAGCCAAAGAACTAGGAAGGGGAGGCAAGTTTTTCAATGATTCCAGCCTATCAGTTGAAACAATATATTTCTGAGGTCTTCCCAATGTTGAAAACAACAACAACAACAACACAACAACATTTGTTTATTTATTTGTATACAGTACCATGGTCAGGAACTTGCTATTTCACCAGGGAAATTATTTGCAATACATCATTGAGGAGATGACTTAATTCACACTGATCATTCCCTATAGTCTACCATGGGGCGATTGGTACTTTCATGCATTGTAAGCACCCGACAAGGGAGCCGGATAAATGTTCTCTCTCTTGAAATTCTAATCTCAGTTGGAATGACTCCCCCAGGCATCCACAGCTCTAGGTTCTTGCTGACTAAGAAATGAAGCAAGTACTCCCAGGTGTGTTCACATTTGGGGGGAAAAATTCTAAAAAAAGTATCCCTGCCTTTTAGATGTCAGAGATCAACACAGAAAGGCTTGTTACTTTTAGGTAGAAGATACAGCTTCTATGCAGTCTGAGCAGCCAACGTGTTGAGAGGACATCGTCGAGACTTCACGTTAATTAGAAATGTTTATTCAAGCAAACCTAGATCAAATCCTATTCTCTGTGAAGGCAGGTTAGAAGAAGTTGGAATGAATACATAAACCCCTGGAAGCCATGAAGCCAGGAGAGACCTTTCTATTAGATCTTGGACACTGGGAGCGTACTTTGTACTGTCTGGATAGGCCGAGCTTCTGGCCATTGTTCCATTTATCCAGAGCCAGAAGGAGCCCTCTTGCCTACAACAGGAACACGGTTGCCAGGAACACTGTTGCCAGTTTCCTTCTTTCTTTCTTTCTTGTGTGTTTATTTATTTTTGATAGAGAGAGAGACAGAGCGCAAGTGGAAAAGGGGCAGAGAAAGAGGGAGACACAGAATCTGAAACAGGCTCCAGGCTCTGAGTTAGCTGTCAGCACAGAGCCCGATGCGGGGCTCGAACCCACAAACTGCAAGATCATGACCTGAGCCGAAGTCAGACACTCAACCAACTGAGTCACCCAGGTGCCCCCTCAGTTGCCAGTTTCAACAAAGAGCCTATATTGCCCAAGAATACAGTGTTTCCTCTTACAATCTTGGCTCCGTCACCTTGAGGGGGATCCTTCTTGGAAATGTACTCCAGAGGCCTTCCTATTTAACCAGGATGCAAATTGCATTGCTACATAATTCCCCCTGCTGAAGCCCTATGAAAGGAATAAATTGAGACAGAGACAGCAAAATATTAGGACAGATTCCCCCCATTCTTCCTGCTCTCCTACACAGAAGTGAACTTGATTTCAACAAGATGACCCAATTTTTCACATGCTTTTCTACCACTTTTACCCATAATGCTTCCAAATCACTGTCTGATTCACATGGTGCAGAGACACAGAATGAAAAAGAAAAGATAAACTTTTCCAGTAAAAAGTAAAATGGCATTTAATGAAAACTAAGTTTCCAAGTTAATGGGGGGAATGGCATTTTGTTAACAAAACAAAACAAAAACTCTGTGATTAAACCTCAGTATGGCATAGCACATCACTATCCTTTTGTGGTTTTGCATGCCTTTTATTTGTACACTGGAAGCAGATACTTGTCGTGTTGTTAATAATTGCTCTACTAAATTGTACCCAACAGTGTGCATCACTGTAACCTTGTTTACTGGCAAACCTTTCATTTCCTTCCTGTACTTTACTTAAGCTTGTTTCTGAAGGGTGATGCGCTCACATGCGCTTTCAGCTTTAAATAACACAATCCATTCATTCATGAGCCATCTTTATTTGCTTAACATGGGGGAAGAATCAGATCGCGATTGTGTTGTAAATAAGTCCATCCTTTTCCTTCCCTTTGCAGGGAAAGCTGGGGGTGATGGAGAAGAGAACCTAAAGAAATAGAAATTCTATTAGGCTTTTATGAACTCAGGACTTAGAGTAAGTAGAGCTAAATCTGTGGAATTGGGGGTGGGGGGAGAGTGACGAAAATGCAAATTGCGTTTTGTTAGAGCTTTTCCTTTAAGGCACTCCAGAGTCTCCCTTCTCTTTCTTCCACTATCCTGACCCCACCCCAGTCCTACAGTCAGAATCAAGGGCACAGGGCACTTCTGAAGCCAGAGGAGAACAAGAGTGAGGCTCTGGGTGAATCTTTCCCGGTCATCATGAGACGTACAAGCAGAAAGCCTGCCTAGAGAGCCTCGTTTTTTGACCTCTCTAAAGCTGCCATCTGAGAAACTCCAAAAGAATTTTCTGCATGTAAAATACTTAATCTTGTTGGGAATCTTTTGAGGTAGGAAAATCTGATAAGAAAGAAACATTCCCTATATTCCTATGCACTGGGTAGGCTCCTGGAAACATTGGAGGGATTGTTCGCCAGAAAGTCTTGGCAGTTTTCAAAGATGGCTAGCCAAGTCACAAGAGAACGCGGAGAAGTGGTTTATATAGTACGGAGTCCAGCATTGTGTGCAAAACACAGGTTTCAATGTAAAGAAATCTGTTGCACAAAACCTTGGAGAGCATATCATTTTCCTTTGTCTTTACAAGCACCCTGTTTTTTTTCTTTTTTAAAAATATTTTTAGAAAATCGAAAATAATATAAGAGAATCAACATGGTCCTAAAGGAAGTGTATCTCTTTGTTTTAATTTTCTTTTCCTTTTGCTTTTACATTTAAGAGTTAAGAAAACATTTCAGCAGAGAAATGTGGAGAAGGGTAAAGGGAAATCAATAAAGTTATTCTGTGACTTTTCCCAGGAGGGAGCTGTGTTAATCGAGAATGGCCTGCTTGGCTATATATCAAGTCTGAGGAGAGAGCAGGAGTTGATTTTGAGTGTAGTCTCCAGCTAGACTCAAGGAGATATATATAATATACATATATGTACATATAGACATATAATAGTTTATATACATATATACATATATACTATTATATACATTTTAACATATATGAACAGTGTATGTTATATACACACACATTTAAAAAGTACATAAAAACAATTGCTTTAGATAATTAGTAGATATCAGCCAAAAACTCCTCTAACAGTAGTTTCAGTATGTTGACCTAAGATCGTTTTACACTTGATGAGTTTCTCTAGTAAGTTCTTTGACTCCCAAAGAAGGAACTTGATGTACAAAAGTTTAAGTTGGCATATGGAAGGGATGGAAACCAGATTTTCTGACCCAAAGTCAGCGGAAATGTCTTTGACCATAGAGAAGCTTCTAAAGAGTCTTCCTGGGTTATTCACATGGTCACTTTCTCTAGCAATCAGTGCTATAGCAGCTGTGATTTCAGCGGAGACTTTGAAAGCCAGGTTGACCAGGACACTACCCAGTTACACTGGGCCATAGCACCACATTCTCATGGTCACTGGAAGCAGTTGTGGGTTCTTTCTGAACAGATTCGGGAAACATAATTGAGTGTGATCTTGAGTGAATTTCCTTTCCTTTCTGGATGTCAGTTTCCCTTTGTATGAAATGGGATGGATAATTCTTGCATCTTCCTTATTTCCCAAGAATCTTGTCAAAACTTCTTTGATCCACTCAGTGCTCACGAGATTTTGGAGACCATTAAATGGGGATCTCCTTTTTATAATCTGCTATGATTAATTCCGCCATTCTGAGCCTCTTCATGCTTTTCTTCTTTCATTTTGGATGTTCAGATTCTATATTGTTTTTAACATCAGCTAAGATGCTCTATTAGTTTTCAAAAGCCAAATTCCATCTGTATCATAACTGTTAAGAAAATACTTTTGTAAGAAAATGGAATCTAGACAGAGAGAGAGACTTTACAGCTCTAGAATTTTCCTGGAGGGAATTTAAAACTTCATCTAGTCGGGGCGCCTGGGTGGCTTAGTCGGTTAAGCGTCCGACTTTCGCTTAGGTCATGATCTCGCGGTTCGTGGGTTCGAGCCCCGCGTCGGGCTCTGTGCTGACTGCCAGCTCGGAGCCTGGAGCCTGTTTCAGTCTGTGACTCCCTCTCTCTCTGACCCTCCCCTGCTCGCGCTGTCTCTCTCTCTGTCTCTCTCCTAGAAATAAATAAAAAAAATAAAATAAAATAAAATAAAACTTCATCTAGTCTTATCCTCTCTTTTATAGTCGAGGAGGAGGCTTATGATCTGAGAGGAAAAGTGTCTTGTCCAAGATTGCTATGACAGGATTTTTTTTTTACCTTTTTAAATTTACATCCAAGTTAGTTAGCAGATGGTGCAACAGTGATTTCAGGAATAGATTCCTTAATGCCCTTCACCCTTTTAGCCCATCCTCCCTCCCACAAGCCCTCCAACAACTCTCTGTTTGTTCTCTATATTTAAGAGTCTCTTATGTTTTGTCCCCCTCTTTGTTTTTATATTATTTTTGCTTCCCTTCCCTATGCTCATCTGTTTTGTATCTTAAATTCCTCATATGAGTGAAGTCATGTGATATTTGTCTTTCTCTGACTGACTAATTTTACTTATCATAATACCCTCTAGTTCCATCCACGTGGTTGCAAATGGCAAGGTTTAATTCTTTTTGATTGCTGAGTAGTACTCCATTTATACAATGGAGTATAAAAAATTATACTCCCTTTATAAAAGTGGTACTAAATTTATGCTATATATGTACCATATCTTTTTTATCCATTCATCCATGCTGTGACAGAATTAAGTGGAGAATCCATGTCTTGTTAACTTTCAGTTCTATATTTTTTCCATTGGATCATGTGTCTTGAGACCACTGTAATTACAAACAGTACCTGAAGTTCAAATAAGCAGACCAGACCAGGATATGCCAACCTTTGGCTTTCCCCATGGCAATATTCTCTCTGTACATAACCTGACCAACATGGCATCAGCATCCTCATGGAGGATAGATTCATGGCTGCCAGAGCCTCTTCTTTGTCCCTTCCTTTCCCATAAGACCTAGCCTAGAATCTGGATCTAATTGAATTCCTACTTTTCCATGTTTATTTTGGACATGATTGCATTTGCACTTTATCTTGCAATTTTATCTTTTAATTTTATCTTTTTAAATTTTATCTCTCTCTTAAATTTTATCTTTAAGTTGACTTTCCACAGTTTTTATTCAACATTTACTGAGAGTTTACTGTGTACCAGTCATGGGCAGTGGGCTGGAGATACAGAAATGGATCTCACAGTCTCTTACTTACAATCACAGTGTAATATGTCCTGCATGAGATGTGCTCATACGAAATATTCTGGGGAGTGGGGGGAAGCGAGGAAGGAGAGACTGGGATCATCTGAAGAAGTCCAAGAAGTTGGTAGATCTGGTGATAATTGCCTTTAGTCTCTCCTCTCCTTCCTTATCAGGGCAAAGAAGTTAATTTTAGACAATGGTATTTCCCAGAGCTATTTCTGCCTTGTTTTCAACAAAAGAGAAGTAGCATGTAGGATTTTTCCTTTACCTCCTGTCCTCCCCTGTCTTAGATAGTCTCATTTCTCCATTAGTCTGCTGAACAAAGCTGGTTTCCTGATACTTCAATCAACTACTCCTGGGCTACAGAAAGAAAGTCCTCTGGGCCCAGAGACATACACATATGTAGGTTTGTTGGGGGAAGAAGATATTGTTGACCAGTCATTTTTTCTCCAACTTTAATTTTTGAAAGTTTTCTTTATTTACTTTGTTTTTAAAAAGACATTGACAAGTTGACACCTAGGTGTTTACTAGAAACACCCAAAGCTCTGTTAACAGAGCATGAGCCAGATCTTGTGTGTTTGTTTTATTTTCAAAGTTCTTCTCCTCGTTCCTTACCTTAGAGATTTTCTCACTTTTTGATCAATTTTAAGACCTGGATTTTGAGCAATTGAGCACCTGGCAGGAGAGGAAAATCATCAATTAAAGATTGCTTGCCTATGCAAAATCAGTTGATTGGTCTGTGTTACATAACACTATGACCCTAGATTATATTTAATTCTCAGAAGAGTACAAACAGAACAATAATTTGTGAAACACCTATCATTCAGCAGGTACAGCACTAACCATAGTAAAATCGAAGTCAGCACTTCTTCATGCAGTGAGTGTTAAGTATCACACAGAGCTAAGAGACCCATGAGCCCATAAACTGAACAATTTTCCAGACTTGGGGTAGGTCGTCAAAATATCACGGTGAACCTTTGAAGACTTGAGAATGCCAGAAAGTTCACCTAACGTCCTTTCCTTTGGGAGGGCAGGTTGGTCGCAAACTCCAGTTGGTTTACCCTGTCCCCACCTGGATTGGAGAGTGTGTGGTCCAACATTCCTGAAGGGCAAAGCGTCAGACCCCAGAAGGCTAGCCTGGCTTCCTCTTGACGTAGTTCCCTGTGGTCTTCCTGTCATTGCTATTTGCAGCATGGAGAGACTCTCCGATGAATGTGGAGTACGCCATATTGTAAATCTCTGAGGTGGTAGTTTCCACCTTTAGAATATTCCTCGGTTTCTCCCCAGAGTTCTCCCTATTCATCTGTCTCCGTTTGACTCTTAGCAGGAATTCTGGTACTGCTGCGGCACCTCAGCACCCCCCTCCAGATGTGTCTCAAACAATGTTTCTGTGTTCTTTTAATGTTATTAATTCTGCACACTCAGTGCTTTTGAAACTCATCTATTTCACAAATGCTCAAGTAAATGTAATCGTATCTTTTTGAAGTTCGGCCTTACTGCGCTGTCATTTTAAATAAACCAGGAGGCACAGGGTATGATTATTACTAACAATATTTTGGATTCACACAAACTCACTCTGAATGAACTCTAGGCAGTTCACGCACATTGGCCCATTCTTCCTCATAATAGCTGGGCTGGGAGACCTAGATTCTATTCTTGGTGCTACCACAACCTTCTTGGGAAAAGTATTTAGCCACTACTTGCCTCAGTTCCCAGCTACGAAAAGGGAAGAATGATATTAGGATATTTGCTTCTCTCTGTCCTTCTCCTAAACCTTTAGAACATAACTAGCCAAAAAAAATTTTTTTTCTTTTTAATCTGAAGAGCCTAAGAAGTATAAAAGAGAAGAAGGAGTGTGTCTTGACTATTTCCGTTAATGAAAAGGTGAGATACAGTCTTAGGAGTTTGGAAACCTTGAAGTCTGAATTGTAACCCAATTTCTGTTTCATGTTGGGCCATTGCCTTGGATAACTCTCTCCTTTATATTGGAAAGTACGCAGAGATCTAGTGATAGTGAATACTATAAAAGGGGACTGATCTTTTAAGGAGCATTAATTTGGTCAGCAAAGATGTCTCTAAGAACTATGGCATAAATAAGACTGGATTTAAGATGTGAACACTACTGGCTTCCAAAGCCTTCCCCTCCCCCCACCTCTCTCCTTCCCCTCACATCTTTCTAGCTGTTTAGCTGTTTCTAAAATATAGACAAATAACTACAGCCCAAGCCCCTGGCCTATATCTTTGGGCTCCTCTCATCTCTGGACACTTGGCCTGGCAATCTCATCTTCAAAAGTTTCAGGGACAGAAATATGCCTCTTTGCTTGCCAGCCTGAACCTAATGACTGAATGGCAGAGAACCTAGACCAAAATAGAACTTGGCTCTTAGATGATCTGCATCAGCCAAGAATAATGCTTTTTTATAATATCAGTTTCAATCCTCTTAGTGCACAGGTAATAGGGATCTCATCCTTTAGAAAGGCCTTGATTTTCTATATTTCTCACTTTCCATTTACCCATTTATTACATGGGAGTGAAAGCTTCTCTCTTTTATCCGCCTACACCCAAAAGGCTATTGAAATGTACTACTTACGAATTGACAAAGTCAGACCCCAGAGCAGTGGGCCATGGAGTACCTTCCAGAGAGTTTCACTGACAACATGGGCCTATCAGATAAGCTGTAGTCCTTGTATCTAGTTAATCTAGAGCCAAGAATAGTCTTCTGAAGCCCACCCAATGAGGCATAAGGAGGCAACAGAATTAGTTTGTATATTCATATCAAAAAATATTATTAAATATATATACTGAAGACTTCTCTCACCATTGATTTCCCCTAATATCCTAAAAGGCTAAGGAAAGCAAAATAATTTTTTTAAACTAGGTACACACTCAAGTCTTTAGCCTGACATTACTTAGCCTAACACTTTGAACTCTTACGGATGTGGGGTAGAATCTGCCAAATGCCTCCTTTGGAGACCACTGGAGCTACAGGCTGCTGGTACCAAACACTACTCCCTACTGGCTCAAAGTCTCATTGCTTCAGGAAAATGGTTTTGCTGATCAATGAGAAGGGAAGTTTCCTCTCCTCTCCTTCCTGGGAATATCTTTCCATCAATTCATGAGGGACTCTTGCTGAAGGAATTTAGATAGTTCCCATCTAAAGTATGTTTAGAGTTTATGGGCTGGAGTAGGGGGACTATGGGTATGCATCCAGCTGTCTCTTGAGAGTCACCACCAGCCACCAAAGATGCATCCTTAGAAACTTGAGTGGTGTCAAAACTCTGAATGGCCACCAGTGCCTGTCAAAGGACAGACCGAGCAGTTCCAGGTTCTCCCTGCCCTCCCCTAGTCAAGGACAGGAATTGCTCAGATGAAATCTAGGATAGAAGTTTAGCCTCCAAGGATACCACTTCTACACACTTCAGTATTCTTTCCTTAGACAAATAAGGGCTTGTGTAACCTTTTTTTCAGAATACATATTATGAAACTCTGGAGCCTTTCGGTCATATGGTCATGAACCATTTCTAGCTTCTCAACCTCTTTTTCTGAAATGAGGGCATCCGGGCTGGCTTGCTTATCTCAGATCTGGACTTACCCACACACTTTAAAGTGCAAGAGCTCTCCCTCCCTGCATGTATCCCAGAATAGTCCTTCACAGTCACATCATCCCGGACACTTTATCACTTGATATTACCTCCTAATCCACAGATCAGTGAGATTTCAGACAGAATCTGTCTGGCTCTCAAACAGAAACAGCATGACTTCAGAACATTTAGAATGAATTAAGCAGACCAATTTGCTATTTTTCGGAAACACAACTAAAGGTGGCTGTAAGTGGGATTTCAACCAGAGTATGGTCTTAGGAAATAAGGTTGCAATTCACCCTTTATTAAATGCCACATTTATGTGGTATTTTACTAAGCATTCTTCCAAGGGTTATTTAGACATGAACTCCAATCACTCAGAAAGTTACAAAGCCACATCAGTGTAAACATTTAGTAAAAACTTCTGCTATAGGCATGCCTGGGTGGCTCAGTCGGTGAGACATCTGACTTCAGCTCAGGTCATGATCAAATCAGACTAGTTTGAGAGGATGAACTGTGGAAAGTGTCATTTTCACGGAGACAAGAGTCAACACAATGATGTAAAGGAAAGACGGGCTTATGGAGTTAAACCTGTTTCAAAGCCCAGCACTATGCTCAGAGTTGGGCAGTTCCAACTATTGCAAACCTTCTAAAACACTGATGATGACTTTGGAAAACAAAATGAGATAGTATTTATCTGTAGGTGTCTGTCACATCGAAGAACTCAAGGGCAGCTAGTAGAGGAGTAAGAGAGAACAGAACTGCAACATTAAAGCAATAAATACCTTAGTAGTAAGGTTAAGAGCACAAATGCTTTGAGGGATGGATGGCAAGGACGAGCTTAATTTAAAGTCATGGTGGCAACAGAGAAAAGTGTTATCGAAATCCTTAGCTTCTAAGCCCAGACAAGGATGGGGGGAGGGTAGGTGTCTTATGGGATTTATCTTCCTCTTCCAATCAGTCCCAGAAGGCTTTCAGATTCAGTCTTTATCTGCAAAACAACGTGGGCCCTGCTCATCACTGTTCACGGTATGGTAAATAACCTTTTCAGGTCATCAGATCATCTTAAGATACTGTGACGTGTGGAGGCTTGAGACAGACCCTATATGTGTATATGTTTACATCCATATGCATAGAAAGACACACATAAAGAGTTCTGGAAGTTCTTGGAATAATTTGCTTCTGTTGCTTTTATCTTAAATACCCACAAATATACCAGATCCCTTTCTTCTGTGCTTCCTTCCCCACATGTCCATCAGGCCCTTTCCTTGCATTCATATAGTTAGATCAGTACACACACACACATATGCACGCAAACACACACACCTGTTCTCTACCTGCTTCAGCTTTTTTTTAGGTGAGCTTTTGGGAAATGTCCTGATCTGAACTGGATTGTCAGATATGTTAATATGGGGGCGGGGGGGTTGGGTGGGGAAGATGTTAGTAGGGGACTTTGGGTTTGGGTTTTTGTTCCTTAACAGGAGATACAACTATATTTTGACATGGTCAAAAAAAAAATGTCAAACAAGAGAATGTGAGAGACCCAAGAAAGGGAATGGTGGGGGCCAAAAATGAGGGAGAACATTCTACATGTAAAAATTGGGGGAGGGAAGAACTAGAGGTGTTTCGAATGACAATGGGGGAGGGAAGGCAGTTGGTTGGGCCTTTGAAATGGTGCCAGGAGCCAAGAGCCAGGGGCAGTGGCAGAGGGGAAGGCCAGGTAGGACAATTAAAACGGAAATCTGGCTCCTTACAGCACAGCTTGAAGCAGGGCTACAGAATTTGCTGCAGTTGGAGGTGGGGCCAGTCTGGCACAGTCTGTGGGTTTGAAAGGAGCTGGGCGGGCTGGGGAATGCCAGTCAGCCTTTGTAGTTTGAGCTCAGGGAGGGGGTGCTGAATCCTGGGCTTCAGGTCAGAAGCCTGGCTGGAGTGGCTCTTGGAGAAATTTTCCCTGGGCTCCCAAACTCTTAAAATGCGCTCATCACACCACTGGCCTCCAATCACAGCATAAACACGTGTCCTGGAGGCGGTCCTCTGGCAGAGGTTTGGGCCCTGGTACCTGTTGGCTGACTTATAGGGTCCCTTCTTCTTCCCTATTCTCTAGATACCCTAAACGGGGCTGAATATGATCCTTTTACATATGTCCCTTCATCCTTCCCCAGTGCCTCACATCTCCCAGACTCCTACGGTTAATCCTGGGGACAACCTTGCTTTGAAAGAAAAAAATGTGGTGAGCCCTACTAGAAAATTTGGATTTCAGAGGCCTCTGTCTGTCCTGCTTTGACCAGACCCCAGACAGCCGGCTCAAGGAGATGGACATTTACAGAGAAAGAAGCAGTAAGTTTCTGTGTGTTGCTGTTTGTTTTCAAGGCTGGTCGCTCTCTCCCATTAAGGCCCCTGAAAGCATAAGGATTTCTTTTCTTCCCCCCCACCCCTCCTTTCATTTCTTTTTCTTTTCTTTCTTTCTCAGCCGAAGTAAATAATATCCCCCTTCCCATCTTGGGGGGATGATTGAGAAAAGCAATCTGATTAGAAAGGGTTTCTCCATTGGCGTTCTTATCTTGGGTTAAAAATATCTGAAGCTGATTTGTGCGTGCCTATTCTCAACACTGTAATATTTTAATATGTATCTGCGTTTGTTCAAGTAATTTGTACTGATTGTTCTTCTCCAGAATAAATGCTATATATCTGGCTGATTGATTGTAATTAGGATGAATTTGCCAGGCACTGGCACTTGCTCGAATGTCTTCTTTGAGGATTTTTGCGCATATTCACAGCTCATCAAAGGGAAGGATACAAGGACTTTGGAAGGAGGGTGTGGTCGGGCTGATTCAGCTTCCTTCCAGGTCCGTCCCTGACTTCTTCCCTCTGCTCCTCCCTCTCCGCATCTCTTATCCTGGCTCCTCGCATCCTTCCTGAGCCAGCAGCTGTCAATGAAATGGCATTTACCTTTCTTTTCTATTACTGCCTGTGATAGACTGGCTAGGTAGGAGACCACTCCCTATAAACAAACTCATTACATTTGTTATCTGAGAATATTTTCCGAACCGAGACAGAGACCAGGCTATTGAATCTACTCCCTAAGCTTCTCTCATCCCGGGATTATTAGCCAAGATAGTAATAACAATAATAACACGGTATTTAGAAACTCTCCAGCACATTTCATCTCTGAGAGTCTTACAGATGTTAACTAATTAATCTTCACAACACTCCATACAAGAGAGGTAAATATTATTAACCATGATGGAATACACATCTGTATATGCTAAGGACAGCAAAACAGTTCACTTATTTATCATGGTTCACTTGATATAGTAACCGGTATTTTTAAAACACCCATCACAGATACAATAATTAGAGATGTGCTTTTGTTAACAAAACCACTACCCACTTCTAGCGTACCCTTGGGTACTAAATAATTACCCACTTTGTGTGGTTATCTAGCTCACTAATTACCCACAGAAATTGGGGTCAGGTGTTAACTGCTTGAAATAAGTATCCTCCAAAGGCATCGCTGAGTTGTATAGAGAAAATGATGTGTTCATAGAAAAACTTTCATAACTCATAGATTTGTAGATCTTTTGTAAGCAGACTGAGTACAGACAGGCAGGTTAGTTCAGCATGTGAAAAATCACGCTGAACTGTGGTTTCAAATATAGAGAGGTTTAGGGGAGTCTCAAGAAATTTCATTCTCTGTTTACCTTTCCTTTCTGAAGATGAGTGAACTGACATGATTCCCATAATCTGGCCTTCATATGCAAGCACACTAAGACAATTGACGATTCTGGTTAGGAATGATTCATTTTGGCGTTACAGGGAGGGACCCAGTGAGTCAAACATTTTTTTTTTGACAGCTCCACCCTTTATGATTATTCTAGCATGTCTCTTTTTTTCTCATCAGTCTAGTGCAAACACACTATTAGCCAAATCTGAAAAAGATTCTAACCCAGTCACCAAGCTTGCCAACCATCTCTTTCTCCTTCCCAATAATGCCAAAAAGAAAAAAAGAAAAAAAAGTATTAAAGGAAATCCAACATTATGATTTTAAGTCTGTCTTTTTTTTTTTTTTTGCCTCTATTTGTTCCCCCTTCCCCTCCCCTCCTCTTCCCTTCCTTCCTCCCTTCCCTTCCTCTCCTCCCTTCTCCTTTCCCTTCTTCTTCTCTCTGGGTCTCCTCATTTGTGCTTTTCCTTGGCATCCAGCTGCATTTCTGCAGGTCTCACAGTGAGAGACAAAGCACAATGTCTGAGTTGAGCACAAAGAAGCCACCTTTAAAAAACACCAACTTGGAGGAAACCTTCGTCCTCAGATATCTCCCTCCTTTCCTTGCTATTTACAGAACCCGGCCTTATATTTAACGCAGCACTGCCTGTTGTCTGTGCAATCCTAGCCAGGAAAATTGGGTGGAGCTGGCAATATACCCACTGTGTGTGTAGATAGGTAGAGACCCCAATTTTCAGGAGCTACCTGCTTTCCAGGATCGACGTGTAGCCGAGCTTTGAGAATGCGTGCCACCAGAAATGATGGGAGACACTCCCTTACTCAGCTCAGGATGTCTTTCATTTTTATCTTCTGCCACTTTTTTTTTAATCATCTGAATTATTACTTATCATTACCAAAGGGCTGTAGGCTGATCAGTAAAGTGTGCATGTATCTGATGGACGTTGAAGGAGAAATACTTCGGAAAGAAGGAACACATATGCAATAGAAGTAAAGGGGTAGGATGAATGACAGTGAGCGATGAGTCCATTTCAAAATCCAAGTGGTAAATTAGTACATATGGCAAAGATAGTCAAGGAGTAAAACCTGACACTAAAAGGAAAGAGATTTTTTTTTTAGCATTGTAGTCATCTTCTGCCTGAATAGGGTGCGTATTTTAAACAGAGATTTCAAATCACTGCTCTTGTATCCCTCTAAATGCCAACTGCAAAGAAGTATTTGGGCACTTTGACTTTTGTCCGTAAAGAAAACTCAGCAAGATTCACAGAATACCCCTCCTGCATGCATACACACATAGGTGTTTTAAATGCCCATGGGATGCGGAACAATTAGGCTGAGAAATGCACTATGGTCTCCTCTTCACTCCTTTCTCTCCCTCCATCCCCTTCTTTTACCCCTTCTAGAAAACGTGATACCTGATCTCAGGGTCTAGCAGGCTGAGGATTTTTCTGTATTTGTATAATACAGTGTCTGGCCTTCCCCCTGACCTGCTGGTGTAATTTTGGTCTCATTAGTAGTCAGGGAGATGCCTTTAGTGCATCTGGGGCTGCGAGTCAGGGATGAGACACTGCAGCAGAGAGAGGGAGTGAGCTTAAGAGGATCTTAGAAGGGAGGCTTGTCTCCAAGATATGGAAGGAAGTGAGAAATGACAGGATCGCAAGCTTTGTATGGAGGAGTCTGGCAGGGCGGGGGAGCTTCGGGGAGAGCCAAGTGGATTCTCAGAAAAGGAGGGAAGCCTTAGACGAGCTAACGGTGATTAGAGGGGGGATATTGATTCCTTATTCTGCCAGAGATTTAAGCAGGCATGCGAGGAATCTGCACCATGGTTGGCAAAAGGAGCCCCTGTAACCAGACACTCGGGCTTTCCAGGAGCCCAGGGAGAGAGCTTAGAAGAAAGGGGGCAGTGTGGTCTAGGAAAATTCAACTTGTCGCTGATTTGTGCCTGATGCTTGCTGTCCGTCAGCAGCCTCCCTTACAATCTTTTTTTCTCTCTCCCTTTTTTTTTCTTGCTTTCTCCTTCTTCACCGAAGCCTAGGGGAGCTAGCAAAGATTAAATGTGCTTTCTCAAAGGCAGCCACTTCATGCTGCTATGTCGAAAGGGCCATTATTATTATTATTTTTTAATAGTAAAAGAAAAAGGGAGAGAGAGGTTGAGACAGAGAGGGAGAAGCAAGGTAGGTTGATGACGGACTAGCCTTTCTGAGAGGAAAAGGAAAGTGGGAGAAAAAGGAGAGACCCTGAACTGAACGGAGGACTGTGCCTGAGAAGAACCTATGGAGGTGAGAAAAAAAAGTTGTCTTGGAGATGGGGGGTGAGGGGTGCTGAGTAGACCCTGTACACAGGGGAAAGAGGCATCGTTTAGCTGTCTTGCTGGTATGATTCTATTTTGGAAGAGGAGGGGGGAGAAGAAGGAAAAGCCTGGAGCTTTAACGGTTTCTAGTTGCATATGGAAACATATACGAAATATTTAGCATTTTTACTAAGTGCCTGAGGCCCCTCCAGTGTCTTCCTTGGCGGGGGTTGCTTTGTCATTTTCTTTGACTAGCCAGCCATCTACCTTGCTTAGGCTGGAATAAAAGAAGGAAAAAAAGGAAGGAAGGAAAGAAAGAAAGAAAAGGAAGGAAGGAAGGAAGGAAGGAAGGAAGGAAGGAAGGAAGGAAGGAAGGAAGGGAAGGAAAGAAAGAGAAAGAAAGGGAGAAAGACAAGGAGGAAAAAAAAATTTTAAAAGAGTCATCTTCCCACCCACTTCCCCTCCCTTTCCTTTCATTTTGGAGGCGGTACAGGAGCTCCTGGCTTGGGGAAAACTGTTTCCAGGCAGATGGGGATAAGCGACTGTCTCTCAGGTACAGAACCGGTAGCTTCTGGGAAAATGGAAGGAAACTGCCTCTGATTCCTCTGAAATATTGGCAAGAGGCTCCAAACGTTCCTTGGCGGCAGCGGGGAGTGGGGCGGGGGAGACCCGACTCTCCCCAGCCTGCACCCACCCCTTCCCCACCTCGCCTCCCAAATGACAGCCTGGTGCTGGCTCTGGGTGATTTGGCCTTGGCCTCAGCCAAGCAGCTGATGCAGAGGAGGCCCCGTTTGCAGGACTGGCAAAGTGCACGCTAAAGAAAGAAGGAAGAAAAAAAAATTTTAAAGCAGCTCTGGGGAGGTTTCTCATTCTTTAAAAAAAAATTAAAAACGTTTTTTTTTCACTGAATATTTTGAAAATTTGATCAGTCCCAGTCCCTCCCTCCACTTCCACCAAATTGCCTTTTCCCCCCTCCCTCGTCAAAGCATGAGCTACAGAGTTACAGTCTCTAGATTTGGTGTATCGCTTCCTGCCCCCGCCTCCCTCCCCGCCCCGTGTCGGTCCTCTGTTGAAACACCTCGCCCAGGCTAGCGCACTGCGAGCGCCCATTTCCCCCCCTTGCTAGGAATGGTGTTACAGGAGGCTGCAGCCCTGCTCCGCTTCCAATGGGTGAGTTTAAAACGCTATTCGTATTTATACTTCCACGGCCTCCAAGCCCTGTTTCTTGGTATTCTCCCTCTGAAAACCCGATTTTCTATGATTTTGCATGCGGCATGCTCGCCCAGGGGGAAGGAGATGCCTCCTGCTTTCTTAACAGTCATCTGTGCTAGTTGTACGTTACAGCTTTGAAAGGACATTCAATCCTTCTTTTAGACCTTGGTTTTAAAAACATGGGCATTTCTGGGTCCGTGCATATTCTTTTCCTTTGGCCTAAGACTATATTGCCCAAAGCCTCAAAGACGTTTTTTTCTCTGATATGCTCACGATTGTATGTTCAGGTACGTATATGTGTCCACAGAGAGTGAGTGTGTGCAGATGAATAGATCATATTTACATGGGATCTCAATTTTGTGACCGAAGGAAACTTCGAGAGTGAGGGGGTACCCTGCCACCTGTTTGTGGCCTTTTAGTCATGAACCTGGAACCGAATCCGCCTGTCGTTCTTGTTTTGCTTTGCTTTGTCTCAAGAAAGAACAATTTCCTGCGCTCCTCTCAATCCCTGAGACCCTAACTTGTGATGTTTACCGTTTAAATCCACGGGTTAGGCTCTTGGGAGCTGCGAGTGGTGCCTGTACGTCCTGGAAATTGGGTGGAACTTTTTTCTTTCAAGCAAAAACAAAAAAAAAAGTTTGTCTGAAGTGATGGAGCGCAGCTCCGAGGTTTTCATTGTTAGATGGGGTCAGGTGAGCAGAAAGCAGAAGCTCCGGGATTTCTGATAAAGGAGGTATCTCTTCTGTTAGAAGAGCATGTTGGCTGCAGTGCGTATGTATGTATGTTACTGGTGCCCGAGGCTTGTGGAACTCATCTCTACCGTGGTCTGTTTCTTGAGAGCAACACACAGTACTAACCGAGCGTAACAAGAACAGCTCAGTACCTGGTGCTTGACCTCAGAACATATCAGCTGAAGTCCCAGCATGCCCCGTGCCTCCAACTTTGAAACTCAACAGTTAAGCTTAAAATCATGTCCAATTAAAATGGGCATGTGGACATGGTATACACTCAGTCCTCACACGTATGTATCATATGTACGGCTAAACAGGGAACACACACAGATAGGGGCGAACCAATAGTTTGGGCTAAAACAGTTAATAGGCTAAAATTTTGACCCTTGCTACTCTACACAGAGGACAAAATCGATGGTATTCGTGAACATCACATTTGTGTTACTTTGCAAGATTTTAAAAAATAAGACGAGAGGCAGAGCCTCCTTGCCTGGCGTGTGTTTTAAAATGTTATACGCCGTGAGTTTAAAAGTAACAGGGCTTGGAAATATATTTTCTGAATATATAAAAGCAAAGAAATAGCAGCATGCACACATATGCAATTATTGTATCTTTCAGGAGTAATCAAAGGTTGAGAAAAAATTTATGAGGATTTAAATGCAATCCAACAAAGTTACTTATAGCACCAAACTGTATATTTAAAAATAATCTTCGCTTGAGGTAATTTGTTAGGATTACCTCATCTGTAGTTTTTAGAAAACCTAACTTTCTGTGACAGAATCCTTTTAGTGATTTAGATCTATCTCATAGTTCAAGAAGAGAAACAGTAATTTACCTTTCCTTTGTTGTGAAAAAGTCCAACAGACAATTGTATTTAAACAGTTTTAGTATTCTTGGGCCAACATTTGTCTTCTACTATTTATGGAAAATACCTTAATCAGCCCTGATTTCAAATGCTCTCTTCTTTTTAAGAGTCTGTATTGGCTATAACCTCATTTTATACGTGTAGTCGAAGGTTAAGGAAACTGTTCTTTTCCTCTGTGTGTGTGGGGATGGGGGTGGGGGTTAAAAAGGTTTCTTGCAATTTCAGTCATTGACTCCAAATCATAGTCAAGAAACCATTTTGTATCCGAAAACTGAATCGAGAAAATGAAGCGTGCAACAATTGTACCACATCTTTTGTTGCAACCTCTCCTGTAGTTGTGCTATTTAAATATTACTTTCCAGCCTTGAGTAGCCTGACGGGGCTTCAGAAAAAAAGAGTTATTTGATTTTCAAGTCACCTTTCGGTTTCTGCACAATGGATTAATGATTTTTTCCCCATCTTAAGCTGGTGTATATGCATAGGTATTTGGAAATTACGGAAAGGGTTCTATTTAGCTTGTGGATCTGTATTACCACATGATGCATATCAGATATTTGCAAAACATTTGGTGCTTTGCTAAGTCAAAATCTATCTGCAGTTAATTCTATGAAGATGGACACAGGGGCCAATAAAAGCATGCTGGGTATAATTCTTCTGTGATTTTAAATGGGAACAGGATAGTAATTTAATACAAGTGATACAGTTTGTATTCCACGGCTCTCTTTTGGTTTTTTTTTTTTTTTTTAGTTTTTTTTTCACATGTTTTCAAGTGGATTGCTCATACCCCGAGGTTGCCATCACAACTGATCACACGGGCATTTAGCAGTGCACAAGGACACACAGGATTTTGAATTTCAGCAGGGGACTGCTCGAGTGTAAGGGCAGGTTTCTCAACACCCGTTCTTCCTCACCGAGCCCATCAGCGAAGTTCAGTGAAATGAATAACATAATTGGTGGTTGGTTCAATCACTACCAGTCTAGACTAGCCCAGACGCATCAATTAGAGAGAGCTGTCTTTTAAAGGGGGAGTGCAACCGAAACAAGCAGGGCATTATTGATACTGATCTTTAAAAGTGCAAATCCAGCTTGGCAGATAAAAAAAAAATAAGGCGGGGAAGTGGGGGGGGTGGGGGGCGCGGTTTGCGTTGCGGGAAGAAAAGAAAAAGAAGTGAAGTGGAGCTTTCGGACACAGAAGGACAGGAAGCTGGAGAGAAAAGGAGCGGATAATGAGTAAAATGCTATGCAACACCTCGTTGGAACACACAGTTACAATTCAGTTCACAGGGCGTACTGGTTCACCATATTTTTAACTAGATTCTCCCCCTCCTCCTTTTTTTTTTTTTTTTTTTGCCTCTGTTTCCAAAGAAGTGCCAGCTCAACACCAAGGCAGTTGGAAATTTAACAGCTTTAGGAAGCTCTACTGAGAAGAAAGCCAAGTAATACGAACAAGCCCAAACTCCTTTTGCAGTGTTTTTCCCCAAAAGAAAAACACACAAGACGTTTATTTTTGAGTCTCTGATTTACCTTAAAAAAAATCAACTGTACAAACAAACAAGACTCATTTTAAATTCTGCACCTGGGAACTAATTTTATGAGCAAAACACCTTTAGGTAAACAGTTTATAGTTTGCTGTTGAATACAGTGAAATGATGAAGAATGTAACAAAGGGCTTTGGTAATTTGGTGGTGGGGGGCATTGATGGATAAATACCAGATGATTTAGAAAGCGTTAGGAACACATCAAGCCCCAGGGAAAGAAAATGTTTGATTGGTATTAATTAAAACACTGCTAATATATTCTAATAAAATCAAATTTAACATTCTAAAGTAATCCGCTTGGTATGTCAAAGGAAAAGAAAAGTATTATCTTATTTGCATCTCTGCCATCCAAATGCATTTGCTCATTCAGCAGAATTAATTTTTATCACCAGCCTGTTTAATCTCCTCACAGATTTAGTCAAACTTATTCTTTCAAACTCAAAGGGATCAGGGGAGGGAATCCATGGAAGGTATTGTGAAGACTAGTGACTGTATTTAGTACTGGCTTTATATTTTCCACGCGTCCTTTGCTCTTCATTCCTGGTACTGGGGTGTGGAGGAACCCCCGATACTACAGTGTGGGGGGTGATGGGTGCTTAATTTTCCTCCCTTTCTCTTCTACCTACTGGGTTATTGGGGAACTTCAGTGGCTAAATTATTTGAGTGGCATTTATTTACATGACTGGTGTTGCTCCGTTGATTAATATCTCATTTATTTCTAATTTTAGAATCTATTTTATTATAAATTTGTGATGCGGCGGGGGGGTGGGGGAGAAAAGGGTCTTGTGGCCACAACGCCCATTGCCTCCTCTCAATTCTTTGGAAGTGTAGTCCTCCTAAGAGAAAGTAGGGAGGTGGACGTAAAATTGTATTCACTGAGAACTGAGTTCTTTGTTTGCTTTTTAAGTCAGAATTTCTACAGCAAAATGTATATTTTCTGAAATGGCGAGTTTTGCGCATTGTTAAACTCTCACAATGGATAAAACTGTCCCCGAATGACATCATGGCCAAAATGTTTCTCCTTTCATTTGTCTCTCATAACTATGATATCATATGTAAATATGTGCCCGACACAAAAAAATGAATGGGCCATAAATATTGAGGGCCACGTTTGCGTATTTCCAAAGTAAGGAATTTTGCCCACTTGTCAAGGGGATGGAAACTACCAGACTATAGCCCTGGTGATACTGCCTTTTTTTGCTCCATTGCCTTTTTCAGTTCTTCAATGCAAAAGAGCAATCGCAGTTCGGTTTCACATGTATTGTTCTATAATCCAGGCAATAAATGCTAATTAGTAATGCTCAAGGATCCGACCATTCAGAGTAATTATCATAATTTACTTCTTCCTTGTTAAAGACATTCCTTGCTGATTAAAAAAAAAAAATTAAATCGTTTTACCATTGCACTGCAGTGGAAATGCACCAGAGAGATGTCCAAGGTATAGTAATACCATTCTGGCAGCATTTGAAGTCACCGACATGTGCCTCTTAGCTTATTCCAAATGGAATTGCAACTTAATTTCTAAAAAGAGATTCATGTAAATGCATAAAGTTTTGCATGTGCACCAGGAATGTATGATTTTATTTTACAAACCCCCAGGCTCCTCCTTCCCGGCTCACCCCCTTTCTAAAACCACTTACTGAGCAGAACAAAGGAAACTGCTAACTATAGAGGCATCATTAAGTGTGAACAGCAGCATGATAAAGTATGTGATATGACAACATATTTCATTGCACAAAAGTGCAGATAATTAAATAATTCAATAGTAACCCTGACTAATTAGCAGAAAGATATTTAAGGAGGAATCAAGAAAATGGATCCAATCAACTTGAATAATATGCTCCATTCTCCAAGATCACAAATATATATTTGGTTATTTGATAACTGATTGATTTAAACAGAAAGATGAGGACAAAACCCTGTTACTCAAAATGGAGCTTTGATCTGGCACCCATTTTTTTTTTTTTTTTGGACAAATTAATCATGTTCTAGAAGAGCAGAATTTAACATAGGGCCCTCTGTTTTCAATCAAAGATAGAATCTGCCATTCAATATCATACTTTTCTTCTATTAGGTGTTCTAAAAGATTATCAACCCCTTAGCTTTTTATATCATTGTCTCCGGATATACATGGGAAGCATCCCCCACATTTTCTAATGAGGATTGTGTTTACGTTGGGTTTCTTCTTGCTTGAAGCAAATAACGATCCTATGCACAGAAGGCAGAGGATAAATAAATAACCATGCTGAATGTTATATTTGGTGGAATCTCGCCCCTCCCTTGCTTAATCTATCAAAGTAATATTCCCAGTTTCATTGTTTATTGGTCCTTTTAGGGAGAGCTTCAGCTTTTACTTGAGGGTTGTAAGCACATTAGAGAAATAATTCCCTCTGGGTACTATGGAGAAAGAGCCACCTGCAAGATGTTGATGCTGTTATTGAAATCTCAAGTGGAGTCAGCTTTCAAAAAATTAGATATTAGATACATCCGATATAATTTGCAATGTGTAATTATACTAATGTGCGTATAGTTGTGTGTGGCTTTACATGTTGCCTACTTGAGATCCCCACCCCCCTTGGGCATTTGTCATCATTTGAAATGGCTTCTGAGTAGAAAGTTCTTAAAATCAGCTTTAAAAAAAATTCTTGCTAATTAATATAAGAGTAAAAGGACTCCATGGTCTGTGTTCCCATGCAAGAATGAATGGCTGTGTGTGACCTTGATATTGGAAGATAATGGTCTCTAAGAGGGTTATCATTGTGGACATTGGAGCTAGTTGAGAAA
Source organism: Crocuta crocuta (assembly GCF_008692635.1). Taxonomy (NCBI): domain Eukaryota; kingdom Metazoa; phylum Chordata; class Mammalia; order Carnivora; family Hyaenidae; genus Crocuta; species Crocuta crocuta. The sequence goes on from NW_027529682.1 coordinate 1,403,316, forward strand.
TATTTGCTACTCTTTCCTGATTTACTCTTTATCCAGACTTGGGATAATTTGTGAAGTGAATGGAAACTATTAGAAGAGTAAATCTTATTCGTAAGAAATCTATTTCCTTTACTGGGATGAGATAAACTGCCAGGGAAATGGCGTTAGGCAGAGATAGTAATTTTTGATGGAATCCAAGTAAACAAAATCGTAACGATAATAACTTCTTTTCCATTTTTACTCCATTTTGCATGGCACGTGATGAATAACTAAAACTCTGCCTTAGGTCATTTATGCACTAACATCAACTTCCCTTTCGGTGTCTCAACACGGTGTTTCATTGGACTGAAGACCCCCTCCCCACCAAGGAGCTGACCCCTGAAGATCTAGCTATTAAGGAAAAACCCAGGCAGTGTGACAGTGCGCTGATTGGTCAGCCTGGCGCTTGGTACTTGGTCTACACTCAGTAGGTGAAGATGTTCTTGAGCAAATTTGGAGAATCATTACCATCAGATCACAGAGGGACCCCGAGCAAGGCTCTGTAAAGGGCCCAATTTATGCTTATATGTTTGGGAGACAAAAAGGATTCCAAAGGAGGTTCATTTGAGATGATACAAGATACCACTCATTCCAATTAAGTAGGCAGAGATCCTAAAGAAGGCTGATTTGTTAAACATTTGACTCATAATAGACACAAGAATGTGGTGGCTCACATTTACATACTGTTGTCTCCTCAAAACTCATTTTAATAATGGGGCCCACATCCTAAAGGAGGCATTTTACACAGGCTGTATTGTATCTATGCAAAACCAAAGCAATGCATTATTTTACTTTTCATTTGCTCAAATATACAAGGACTTTCCATGACTGGCCACCCCCCAAAATTGTGCGAAGTGCGTCCTTCCTTACTCCAGTAGCATTTTAATGTATTCACACATGAGTCTTACACACCTGTGCTTAGCAACCCCCTTCCCAAACTATGTTCACAGAATATTGAGTTCTAAAACATAGAATTCTGCAAGATATATTTTCAGTTACTCATCCAGGATCAGTTGTTGCATGCTTGATCGGAACAGAAAAACACTGGGGCGCCTAGGTGGCTCAGTTGGTTGGGCGTCCGACTTCGGCTCAGGTCATGATCTCACAGTTTGTGGGTTCGAGCCCCATGTCAGGCTCTGTGCTGACAGCTAGCTCAGAGCCTGGATCCTCCTTCAGATTCTGTGTCTCCCTCTCTCTCTGACCCTCCCCTGCTCAAGCTGTCTCTCTCAGAAATAAATAAAACATTAAAAAAATTTTTTTAAAAGAACAGAAAAACACCTGTTAACAATATGTCATCCAGGGTTGTATTTTAGGTTTCAGAGAAAAAATTATCACACCTGCTATTGAAAGACCCACCTCCAATGTATCCAAAGTGTTTAGGGCAGATATGTGGCAGTATATCAGTGGTATGTGCTGGTATAACTCTTTTGCTGTGCCTAACTCATTATGTATCTTCACTGCTCTGGTGTCATGAAAAGGATGACAATAAAGGGTTTCAGTAAATTAAAATCCACCTGCAAAGTATATTTCATTCATAACAACTTTTGCAGAATACAAGAAACATTAATACAGCTCTTCCCAAATATCCTTATCTGCAAAATGAGTCGGTTGGATGAGTTGGTCTCTAAATGTTTTTACAATCTTAAGAATTTTTGACGTTGCTCTAGAGTGTAGAAACAGAAGAAGACCCCGGAATCCGGAGTCTGTTTTTACCAACAGATGTCCTTTAAAGTTATATTTGATTCCACCTCCAGGTGCTTTATTTACTAACATCTTTTGCCTTGCTGCTAAAACAGTTAAGTCTGAAGTTCATTTTCGAGAAGGGCAGAGACAAAAAAGAGGAACAGCTGAAGAATGAAAAAAGCTACACGGTGGGAGAAGGAAATTCTTGATCTGACTTCTAAGTCCATGTCCTTCACCATTAACATGAAGAAACCCAGACAAGCACCTGCCTTTCTATTTTAAGACCATATTCTTTGGTCCTTCTGCCTTCATTTAATTTCTTAGAGCCTGGTTTTGTTTTACCTCTTTGGGTTGACAGCTTTGAGTTTCACGTTTCCCTTTCCATTAGATTCCTCTGAATCACGTTAATATTCCCTTCAAAACCCACAAAGTCACATTAACATGCCACGATTCCCAAATTAAATCTTAACATGTTCAAAACCTCCTGAAAATTGCCCTACCCTATTTTCTGAAGCCACTCCAAATGTATAATCTCTCCTTGAATTAAGCAAGCCTGCTCTTCCTAGCTTCCAGTCTTTGCATGAGCTCGCACACTACTTTTCCTCCCGCACACTCTGTCCCTCCACAACTGGGACATTTTAGAAAACTTTCTTTTCTTTCTTTCTTTCTTTCTTTCTTTTCTTTCTTTCTTTCTTTCTTTCTTTCTTTCTTTCTTTCTTTCTTTCTTTCTTTCTTTCTTTCTCCCTTCCTTCCTTCCTTCCTTCCTTCCTTTCTCTCCCTCCCTCCACCTCCATTCTTTCTTCTTCTCTCCCTTCCTTCCTCCCTCCCTTCCTTCTTTTCATCCTTCTTTCTTCCCTTCCTCCCTCTCTTCTTCCTTCTTCAATCTCTCCCTTCCTCCCTCTCTTTTGTTTTTCCTTTCCTTCTTTCTTTCAGTGGGCACCATGTGTCATGATCTGAGCCAGACACTAGAAATACAAAGACAAATACAAGAAACTGACATTAGCTTCTAACAATTCCAGTGACTTCATTCACCCCTGCATTGCTAAGCACTTCTGTATCCCCAATTATTTTATTTTGCCTCTAGTCTTTAGATTGATTTGAATTTGTCCTCAATGTCCTGTGTTCTTTTGTTGTTTTCCTACGTGTCCTATTTCAGTAAGTTGCCTGTTGGATAACCCTGAAGCTTTTCTTACGGAGCTTTTTCTCCCCTAGTGATTAGCGTGGGATGCTCACATGCTCAAGCAATGCTGTTGCTTGACTGATCCTTGAGCGACGTGAAGAGTGAGGAAGTGCCACGTCTTTCTGGTGACGCAGCATTTCACATGGAGTTAGAAATAGTTTGGCCCCCAAGTATAATTACGTTTACTTATTTTTATCAAAGAGTCAATGTGATAACTTTCTGTGACATGTTCTATTATTTTTTTAGTCGTGTCGATGTTCCTTTCAGCTGGTCCTATAGCCCCTTTACCCTCCCCCCCCAGGAAGGTCTCCCCAGTGAAAGGACAAAAACTTCAGAGACACAGCTGCACTGATGGACGCTCAAGCCAACAATGGAGTTGAAACAAAGAGAGAGATCACCTGGACACCTTCCCTGCTAAGCAGCACACCCCAAATGGCGCAGTTACACGCAATAGAACTCTCAGAACAGGAGGCAATCCTTCCAAGAAACAGAAAAATTTTAACAGTGACATCTAGATTTCTAAAGAGCCAAGGACTGTCCCTTCCTCATGTGTATTCCTCTGTTTGTATTTAAATTCAGTGTGACATTCATTTCTAAAATATTTTCCCAGGATAAGTATGCTTATTAATGCATCAATTTTTTTTTACAACAGAACATTGCATGCATGTGTTCATGTGGTAAGGAGCAAAATTAGTGCTATAAGAACATCAGTTTTTAGCCACACACAGTTTGATCTTAAGAGTGACCTAAGGGAACATAAAGTACTTTTGAAATACCAGAGTAGTCAGAGGCAATCGGAAGGATAAAATAATGGACATTATCACACCCGACACAAACTAGTCAACCATTCTTTTAATCAAGCAAGATAGGTTTGCTGAGACATGGTCACTGCCTCTAAAGAGTTTAAATTTAATTAGACAGGGATACATAAACTTTTGAAAAGATAGTAGCAAATCAGGTCCATGGATGTTAAGATCACAACAAAGCTAAAGAGTTTAGAGGAGGTCACCATAATCTGGGCAAGCCTGACCTATTTAGGGAAGAAAGTTCCCAAAGGAGGAAAATACAAGATGAATCTTAAAGGATAGTAAGAATTAGGGACACCTGGTTGGCTCAGTTGGTAGGGCATGAGACTGTTAATCTCAACGTTGTGAGTTCAAGTCTCACGTGGGGCATGGAGTCTACTTACAAAAAAAAAAAAAGGAGAGGCATTAAAGATTTAGATGAATGGAAAGGAAAGAGAGAATAGATTCCTTTAAATGAATGTAATGTTGTGAGCACAGCCATGGAGGAAGGAATCTATGTGGTGAATATAGAGAATTATGAGTATACATGTCTGGTTGATACTCAATGCCAGCATATATGGTAAGGACTTCACACACACATCCCCTCTCCCACCTTGGGTTTCATCTAGAATTATCATCTTATTTTCCACCAAAGCAAGTGGGAATGACTGGTGGTAATATGAGAACTTATGATTTTTCTTGAACTTAATAATAGTTAGTATTCATCGAGCTCTTAACTGTATGTTAAGCATTTTACATATGAACTCACTTAAGCCTGCAACTCAGAAAAGCCCTGCAAAATAAGTATTATTATCCCTGTTTTGAAGCTAACATTTAATGAGATTAAGTAACTTGCAACTGCCATGCTCAGGATTCACATTCAAGAACTGTGATTGTAAATCTCATGATCACAAAGTCGCAATATTGTGATCAGTGTTGCAATATCACCACTTCTGTATTCCCTGATAGTTTTTTTATGGTAAATAAATAGCTATGACCTTCAGTTATCTCCTCAAATTTTTCAATTTTCTGCTTACATTACATTAGAATGATCAGACGAGATCAGGCGCATTCAGGGTAGAATGATCGGAAAACTTTTTCATGGGAGAAAACTGATGGAATTGGGGAATAGAGCTTATCAGCATTTTAGGCTTTTCTTTGTTTTTTTGTTTGTTTGTTTGTTTGTTTGTTTTGCCAGATGTTGAGGAAATTGTTCACCTTATTCTGCATGAAATCTGAAATTCTTGAGAATTAATAAAAAGAGGGGGAACTCTAAGGTCATCTGTTGCAATATGCATTTCTACAGAGGACAAATCAAAGTTGGAGTGACTTATAAAGAACTCATACATTTGAATGTGGCAGAGCTAGGTCCAGAAATCAGGCTGTCCAGTCTCTTCTCAGAGGCTCTTGAACTACTCCACCCTGCCTAAGTGAAGTCGGAACTTGAATTTGATCAAGGAAAGCATTATCTCTGGTGATCAGGGAGCACTACACCTAACAGATTGTTTCAAATTTGCACCTTTTTGGCTTCCCACCTCAATGTGAAAAATAGCCAGTTATGAACTAACATCTTCTGACACAGATAGACCATTGTCATGGTCCATCCCTGAAGAACACGTAATGGCTCAAATCACATGTACAATGTCTTCAATGATATTCTTAGGTTATTTGGAATTCTTGGGTCACCTAAACAAATCAGATCTCCTAATGAGCATTTCCTTACCCAATTTTATGCACAGTATGTATTTGTTAGTGCTTCTGCATGAATGTTTACACACGGCTGTTTCAATAGTCCTTATGTTTTTGAAAATATCAATGGTTATTTGCTATTCTAATCCTCACTTATCCAGGTACTGACTCAAGAATACTTCAGCCATAAAAAGCTAAAAGTGAGGAAATCTCGCTCTTCTTTACCAGCTCCTTCGCATTTAGTTGGCATTTAGTAATGATTAATAAAGTGGTCAGCTGGATAACACAGTTCCAAGATGCAATTCTGTCTTGAAAGTGTCAGTTAAATCTGTATCTACTTAAGGACAAACATCGAGATATTTGGAAGCACCTGAATATGTGACTATTGTAAATTTCCACTTCAAAATCTGGCATTGTCAGACCTAGACCTCCTTGTGGCTCAGGCCAATCTGCTTTCAAAATGATGACTATTGGCCATATCTTGCACAGTTCTCATTAAATGAGTAGTCAAGCACAAAATGTGACTTTGTTACATTTTCTGAGACTTTGTCGTATGCCCTTGAATCCCCAAATAAAAGCAATGTTGCATCAACTGTGAACTTGTGTTGATTTCTTGGAAGAGCATGCTCTCATAATTTGCTTGTTTTCACTAGTGTATATCAAAGCTAGTTTCAGGATCCACGAGGAGCAATTAACCTGAAGTGAAGGGAAAACGTAAATTCAGAGACCATTGCTAACAATCCCATATTGCCTTTCAGTAAATAGCACTGTCATCTACCCAGGTCAGAAAGCAAGGTGTGGCCCTTGTCTTTTCCTCCTTTCAACTGTCATGGCCAATCAGTCAGGAAAGACATTTACATTTTCCCTTCTTGTGTTTTCAAATACATCTGCTTCTCTTCATCTTCTGTGCAGCTGTAGTTAAGACAGCCATCATTTCTCACCTGGACTACGGCAGCATTCCTCCAGTGTTTCCCTCCATACCATCAAGCAGCCACCAGGGAACTCTCTCTAAACCACAGATATGGTCATATCATTCCACAGTTTCATACTTTTCATTGATTTCCCATTGCCCTTGGAATAGTGTGATACCTAAAACCCTTCATATCCTAGATCCTGGTCCAAACATTCCTCTCTGGACTCATTGAGGGACTGTTTCCCACTGCTGTTCTAGGTTCTTGCCATACCACTTTGCCATTTCTTAATGTTCTCTTTATCTTCTGGGCTTTCTCACACACCTAAACCTCTGCTTAGTACTCTTTCTGATACCCTTTCCAGATCCATCTCTTGTCCTTCTGGTCTCGTTCTGGAAGTCATTTCTTCTTGGAAGTTTCCACCGTCATTCACTACCCCTACCCAAGATGAGTTTCCTCATATAGAAGCTTTCATAGTATCCTGTGCTCACTTCATATTAGCACTTATCACCCAGATTATGATCATTTATGTGCCAGTCTCCTCCATTTGAATGTAAAATTCTAGACCTGCCTTGTTGGACCTTAGCTGGATACGATAGCCACTTGCCACATGTGACTACATCAATTTAAATCAAGTAATATTGAAGAAAATTAAAAATTCAGTTTCTCAGTTGCACTGGCCATCTCTCAAGTGCTCAATAGTCAGATATGACAAGTGACTCCCCTGCTGAGCTGCACATATAGCACAATTCTATCACTGATAAAATTCTATTGGACAATACAGTTCTGAAAGACAAGTAATGGGTTTTGCTTGTCATTTCAGCCCCTAGACTTGCAGCCTTTTTAAACTTGTATTTGGTGAGGGACACCTGGGTGGCTCAGTCAGTTAAACATCTGACTTTGGCTCAGGTCATGATATCACGGTTTGTGAGTTGCAGCCCCATGTCAGGCTCTGTGCTGACAGCTCAGGGCCTGTAGCCTGCTTCAGATTCTATGTCTCCCTCTCTCTCTCTGCCCCTCCTCCCTCCTCTCTTTCTATCTCTCTCTGTCTCTCTCTCTCTCACACACACACATACACAAATAAACATTTAAAAAATAAACTTGGATTTGTTTAAAATTCACCTGAATCACAGAGCAAAAAATTGAGTAACTATTTTTTTCCCAGTTTTCCTAAGAATGATATCTAACTAAAATGATACTATATGCATACAAAGGAAATTAATTCATGACATATTAAGATGCCCAGAATAATAAAGGTTTCATTGTAACATAAAACCCTCATTGAGAAAGTCGACAACGGGCTATCCTAGTATGTGGTGCAATGTAAGTACTTCATAAATACCTGCTGAATGAATGAATGATGCATCTGGATTCTTAGACATTTTGTTTTATTCATTTCCACCTAGATGTGTAGAGTCATGTAAGAGACATGTCTTTAGATTCCAGAAGGCCTCTTTTCAAGAGGATGTGGTGATAGATGAGTTCCTCACTTTCATCTCAAGGATAGTTGAATTGTAGCAGTGCAATGGGATTACCCGCTATTTCACTTCCCTTCATTGTTTACACTGGCAACCATTAGTAAAGAACTGAGTTCCTATTCAGTGAATAAGATCAAAGTGAAAATGATCAAAGTAGATACCAGATTTGATAAACCCCATTTCTCTTAGAGATTGGCCAATGTGCACTAAAAATGTTGATCATTTCCTGAGCAACTACTATGTCCAAGACATTTTGTTAGGTCCTGGGTATACAAGAAAGTGACAAGACAGACACAATCCCTGTGCTCATAGTGAAACATTAATGTTACTTCAATTCCTCTCCCTGCCTTGTACCCAAAGCAGGAGTTCTCAACATTGATTGACTGCATACTGTAATGACCTGTGGAGTTTAAAGAATAACGATACCGGGGGTCTTTCCCCAAAAGGTTCTGATTTAACTGGTGTGGGGCAGCAGTTTAAGATTTTCTTAAAGCCTACCGGGTGACTGTTACATGCAACCAAGTTGAGAACTATTAATTCATCAGGACATAATCTTGGAGTGAGCTTGGAGATTAAAAGTTTTCAGTATTGATAATTGATAGCTTATTCAAATCAAAAAAGGAAACTTTAAAGTCTTCTGTCTAACATATCTACATTCTACCTTTTATTCCTCAGAATATAAGCTGGTACTTAGGAGTCACTAAGTTGTCCAGCTCAAACAGCCAGTTCATGACTTAGATACGATCTGACCTCAGGTTTCTGACTCTAACACCATACTCTTTCTGATCCACTGAGATGTCTCAGGGAATCAGAAATTATAATTATCTTCAAGTCAAGAGACAACCGACATCCACTGTGGTCATAATTTTTTAAAGCAAGAATTGAATTTCGGCCAGTTTGAATCCCATGTACTCACAGTCTTCCACTAATCAAAAGTCAGCCCCATGGATTTGTTTTGTTAGAGCACAACATCTTTTTTAGGGAAAACACACAACATTCCATATATAATTGTAAAGAGAGAGTTCAGGTTCCCAGGGGCCATACCCAGTCTCACAACTCCACATGTAACTAGGAAGGACATTTTGCCTTTAAACTTGAACTACTTACTAGCAAAAATGGTAGGAGGAGGAGAAAAATAGAGTGCATTGTGCTCCCACATTCTCTGTCTCCACCCACCTTGTTACAGGACATTCCATTGAGTTTAACGTTTCACAGCACAGGTAAAAATTTCCAGTCTGTCCCCATGAGAAAAGCTGACTTTGAGAAATAAGTACCATTAAAAAAAAAAAAAAGTTGGGGTGCCTGGGTGGCTCAGTCAGTTAAGCATCCGACTTCAGCTCAGGTCATGATCTCACGGTTTGTGGGTTCGAGCCCCTTGTCGGGCTCTGTGCTGACAGCTAGCTCAGAGCCTGGAGCCTCTTTGGATTCTGTGTCTCCCTCTGTCTCTGACCGTCCCCTGCTCATGCTGTCTCTCTCTCTCTCTTTCAGAAATAAATAAAAACATTAAAATTTAAAAACAAAAGTTACCCTTCTTAAGCCACCGCCACATCCCATTTTTAGATTCAGCTCCTAGATCAAGAGAATCCAGGAATCAGAGTCCACTCTTCATCCGTGTAAGACCACATAATGAACAATGTGCCTTTCCATTTTTTAAGGGCGTCAAAATAACACTCATGTTCACATATGTCCTTTGAAACATATTTCAGTGTTTGAGAGCCTCCACAGTTGGGAAATTCTGTTTTATTTCGATCACAAATCCCTCACGCTATAGTTTAATCCCATTTTCTGTTGTTCCCTGTGGAGAGAGAGAACAGCTGTCTCCATTCTCTCTCTCAACTCAATCCCTTCAAGTCCTTAAAGATACCTACCTCCCAGGCTTCTCTTCTCTGGAATAAATAATAACAGTTCCCAGGAAAACGTCTCTCTTGGATTGTGCATATTGACTGCCATATCACATATATTCTTGCTCCTCACATAATGTTCATAACCAAAACAAGCCAAGGCCAATAGCAAAAACAAGCAAATGTATCATTGTTTTCATGAATGAAGTTACAGATCTAATAATAGATACTGAATACATAGCTGTGAATGATAATCTTCCAATAATTATGGGTCCAAATGATCGTAATTTCTTTTAGGAAGTATTGGCAATCTGTTGCTTTTGGAGAGGTGAATTAAACATTCGATGATTCGGTTTCAATTTCTTTTATGCAAGTTCTCCCCGTGCCCTGCAATGGAATATTCCATTCAGCAGTCCACAGCAGGAGCCGCCATTGCTTTGACAAAAATAGATACAGTATTGGAACATTCAGTCAATGGAGTAATCCAATTGTCTGAACATTCTTTTCTGCTTTGTCATTTACATTTTAATAAATTCCAGAATATGTCAAGCTGTATCGAGTCATACCAAGTGTAGCTAATAGCATGCAGTTACCAGATGCAATGAGGAAATCATAACATGCAAGTCCTGAAGTGTATCAACATTTGGTTTGTGTATATTTTTAGGTTCCGACATTTTAAATAGGGATATTCTTAAAAATAAAAGATGGGTATTTAGCAAAATTCTTGCTATTATCAACATTCTGTTAGTACGTTCGCTTTTCATAAAGGAAGCTGTAGGGAGAGGGTGCTGTAGTTAATTGATCCAGGAATGTGGGCATCTGTTAACCACGAGGGTGATACTATATCGCCCGCAAAATGTGGAATGTTAAATCATCATCTTATGCCTATTTTTCTCCAGGTCACTGTCTCTCCATTCAGGAGGCTCAATCACATTTTAAAGTCACTTGACATTCCACAATTCTAAGACTTGAGGCAAACAAGTCCTGAAAAAGATTGTGAGGGGGGCATGATTAGTATTATTGTCTATAACTTATCCCCTACATACATTGATCACTGACTGTTTCAACACTTTGAGAGATTTATTATCCTGGTTTGACAGAGTCCCCTGAATTTTACAATGTGGCAGAGCTATAATGATAGTAGAGGGGGTCTCAGCATATTGGGAATCCCTATATAGATATTTGCCTGGAGAGGAGGGTTCTTCAAGGATGAGACTTCTCAGATTATTCCAGACTAGTAAAGAATCACATGGGATACAAGGCTAAAATTCAGCTCTGGTTTTTCCCTTTGCACCTAATTCCCTCAGTCACTTAAGTTAGCATATCACAAAACTCTTGTGTGAGGCTTCTCTCAAACTTCTGATTATATACCTTGGGTTATTAGTTGCCAAAGGACCAGGGTTATTTTCTGACATTAGGTAAATCTGATCAGTGTTCAGCTTCTTTTTTTTTTTTAACATTTATTTTTAAGAGAGAGAGAAACAGAGTGCAAGTGGGGGAGGGGCAGAGAGAGAGGGAGACACAGAATCCCAAGCAGACTCCAGGCTCTGAGAAGTCAGCACAGAGTCCGTTGTGGGGCTCGAACTCACGAGCTGTGAGATCAGAATAAGGGTCCCTGTTCTAGATCTAACTCAATCAATAATTATTTCCTTTAAAATATCTGGAGATGAGTTAGCTCTTCTATAAAATGAGAAATATGGTAGTTGTACTTGTTCTTGCTTTCAAAAATCTTGGAAATAAATGTGGCAAAATGTTTTAAGAAGTCCTTTCTACTTTTTTTTTTTTACAAATAGTTTATTGTCAAGTTGGTTTCCATATAACACCCAGTGCTCATCCCCACAAGTGCCCTCCTCCATGCCCATCTCCCCTCTCCCCCCACACCCATCAGTCCTCAATTTGCTCTCAGCATTCAAGAGTCTCTCATGGTTTGCCTCTCTCCCTCTCCCCCACTATTTCCCCCCTTCTTCTCCCTCATGGTCCTCTGTTAACTTCCTCCTAATCCTCCTATACGTGCAAACATATGATATTTGTCCTTCTCTGCCTGAGAAGTCCTTTCTACTTTTAATATTCTCTCTTCCTCTTTAACTTTTGTTACTGTAATTATAATGTGTCTTGGTGAGGGACCCTTTGGTTTCATCTTATTTGGAACTCTCTGGGATTCTTGGACCTGGATGTTGGTTTCCTCTCCAACTTAGGGACATTTTTAGCTATTATTTCTTCAAACATGATTTCTGTCCCTTTCTTCCTCTCTTCTCCTCTGGGACCCCTCTAATGTGAATCTTAGTCCATTTGATGTTGTCCCATTGGCCCCTTAAACTCTCTTCACTGTTTTTCATTCTTTTTTCTTTTTGCTGCTCTGATTGGATGAATCCCACTGTCTTGTCTTTGAGTTGACTGATTCTTTTTTCTGCTATGTCCATTATATGGTTAAACACCCTCGAGTCAGTTCAGTTATTGTATTTTCAGCTCTGTAACTTCTATTTGATCTGTCTTTATATTTTTCATCTCTTGTTGAAGTTTTCATTGCATTCATCCCTTCTTCCCCTCAGCTCAGTGGGCATTTTTATGACCAATACTTTGAACTCTTTATCAGGTAAATTACTTATCTCCATTTCATTTTTTTTCCTGCAGCTTTATCTTGTTCTTTCATTTAGAACACATTTCTATTTCTTTATTTTGCTTGACTCTCCATACTGGTTTCTCTGCCATAAATGAAACAACCAGCTCCCATTCTTGAAGGAGTGGCCTTGTGTAGGAGGTAAGCCTTGTTGTTCAACCTTGCCCAGCTCTTTGTTGTCTCTCAAAACTTTGTGTTTGTCCAGGAGCCCATTTTATTTTTAATAGTTCCAGAGGTCTCCTTTACAGAAAGACTGAGGGGAGAGAGGGGTGGTCCACTTTAGTCTGCTGTCTGCACAGTACCTGGGGATGGCATTCTGTCAAGAACCATCTCTCTGACTGCCACAGTCCTGTGGGACCTAAGGATGCAAATCCCCTTGGCCACCAGCACCAGGCAATCAAGATTACATTCCACTGGCTTTTAACTACCCAAGTTAACAGAGAAGAGCAGGGATGCACATGTTATTTAAAAAGTAATATGGTTTTATACGATGCACTTTTGATGTTTTCTTTGGCCAAATTTCCTTTTGGAATTGAGCTCTATAGACTTTCAATGATAAAGAAGCCATAAGGACCTTCTAGTCCATCTTTTGCTTAAATTATCTCTGCTAGTCTGTAATGGACTACTTTGTGGATCAGCAATTCCACCCTTGGACAACTCAGATCATTTAGGTACTTTTTTTTTTTTTTTTACATGGATCCACAGGAGGCTCTTCCATCCTTCTTGGGCCCATGGATCATAGACTGTGAATCCGGTTCTCTTCTACCTGATTCTTCTAGGTATCTTCTTCTACAGATTCCTAAAGTAAGAAATCAAGTGCTTTCTAATTTTTTAATGTTTATTTATTTTTGAGACAGAGACAGAGAGAGAGTAGGGAAGAGGCAGAGAAAGAGGGAGACACAGAATCCAAAGCAGACCCCAGGCTCTGAGTTGTCAGCACAGAGCTTGATGCGGGGCTCAAACTCATGAAATGCAAGATCATGATCTGAGCCGAAGCTGGATGTTTAACCACCTGAGCCACCCAGGTGCCCCAAAATCCTGTTCTTTCTAGAATCTCCTTTTCCCCAGGCTACATGGCCCTAGCACCTTCTATTAGCTTTCCCATGGCATTATTTCAAATATCTTCATCATTCTTGTTAGTCTCCACATCCGTTTGTCTATCCACCTTATAAAGACAGAATTGGATGCAATTTTCTAGACATGCACTGACCAGTGGAGAGCAAAATGTGGTGATCACTTTTTTAAAAAGGATTTTTTTCCCCAAGTACTAGATCTCTCTGAATAAAACTTCATATTAATCTTCCTGGCAACCATTTAGCAGTGTTGACCCATATCATTTTACTCTCTATTAAAACACTTATGTCTATTTTGTACATGCCGCTGTCAAACACCATTTTTCTCATCCTTAGATTCAGCCCATTATTCTGTCTCCTAGTATCTTTTTTTTAATCTCAATTAAGATATCTGCTATGTTAGATATTTCTCTGAAAGCCATCTTACTCACATATTTGACTCAAACTTCCCCAAAGGAGATCTCAGGAAGCCTTGTCGAGTGACCTGTGGAAGTTAGGATCCCAAATGTCATCTCCCAAAACTACCAGTCTAATAAGTGTCAAAGACAGAAGTGGAGTTAATCTGGCACACTTTAAACATTTTTTTGTTTGGTCTCATATTTACATTATTACATTTACACTTTTTTCTTAACATCTACTGATGCTGGGAAGTAGCTATCTAGAAAAATGATGAAAGGGAAAGGGAAGGTTGATTTGGGATCAATATTTTGCATCAGGTAGTCAAAAGAGAGACATTTCATATGTGAAAAATTGAGCTCACTAATGCATGTGGTGATGCATGTTTTAAATGATTGGATTTTCTTCTTTCTTGCTCTCTGGGTTGGTAAATAACCTTTCTTAAGAGAGGAGCTTTCAGGTAAAAGGAGTTGGAAATCTTTTGTCCATAGTATATAAAGATATAAATATGTCAATTCATCTTTGCACTTATGTATTCCACATAATAAAGTAAAAGTAACTGTGACAAAAAATGCTTGGTTTCTTATTATAGTAACAATCCTCTGTAAGACAAGAGGGAATTATATAAGGGGAGTACGGTCTGGTACTTATTCAGGAGTTTGGTTACCAACGTGCCTAAAGATCCATAACAAGGCATTTCAACTCAATTCAAAGCGTTAACATGAATTAAAATTCATGATAAAGCAGTTCCACAATCTGGCCCCAGAGGACAGAAATCCTAGCAAGGCTCCCGTGTACTGTGCTATCGGATGGTAATGTTATCCAGAAACATTGAAAGTCCTCTTCATTCTTTTTCTCATGCCTTCTGTGCTGAGACTGGCAATCCTTTCTCTGTACTCCATTTTCTTTCACTGTTTCCTTTTTTCTTTTCCCCTTCCTTCCTCTTCCATCTCTCTTCTCTTTGTCTTTATCTTTCCTGGGTTTTTTTTGTTGCCATTTCTGTCTCTTTCTCAAACTGATTTTCTAAAAACTTATGGCTTTTTCCACTAATTATGGACTATTTAAGAATCAGTACTACTTGAGTTTGGTGTGTGTATGTGGCTTTATTTCTCATACTACTGTTCTCTTGGGACTCTATCTTTGAATAAACCTATGTTCAATTTAATCTGAAAATACTATCACGTGTAATTGTCAGGGGTCTGAACTTTTCTTGAAGGAAAAAAAGAGAAAGAAAGAAAAGAAAGGAGCCCTCTCTGAACCGTTTCTTGTGCTATCTTTCCCCCGAGTTACTTCCTTATTTTCATCTATCACTATTTGGTAGCTTTGACCAGGGGAAGGATCCACTCATCCCTTCTTTTCTGTTCCAATGGCTACCATCACTCATATTCATTACTCTCTTTGAGACTACTACTCCTATTCTCTAAACGGTATTTACACTGCAATGTGTATCAGAATCATCTCGAAGAACTGTTGAACCACAGATTGCTGGGCCCCCTCCCTGGAGTTTCTGACTCTGTAGGTCTAGGGTAGAGACTTGCAATTCTATCAAGTTTTCAGGTGTTACTTCTCCTT
Source organism: Crocuta crocuta (assembly GCF_008692635.1). NCBI lineage: Eukaryota > Metazoa > Chordata > Mammalia > Carnivora > Hyaenidae > Crocuta > Crocuta crocuta. The sequence goes on from NW_027529682.1 coordinate 1,418,559, forward strand.
TTAGTCCCACTGCTCTCATCCTAAACCATTATTTCAATCTCCTTCCACCATTTCTCTAATGGGATAAATAATACCAGTTCCTTTAATCTTCCTTAGTAATATCTACTTCTAGAAATTTTAATTATCAAGTGGCTCTTCTTTATTTCCAAATCCATGTTTTGCTGGATGGCGAGAACTGGATGCAGACTCTAGCTGATTCTGACATAATAAAAATAACAACCCCTTTTATTCTGATGATGGATTTCTCCCAAAAGGTTGGAGCTGTACTTTCTCATCTGTTATCTTGTTTGTCTGCATAATATCCATGCGTTCTTATCTCATTTTGGCAAAGGAGTCAATTGAGGGAAAAGATATTGAGCAATTACTATGAAGATATGTAAGACAAGACTTGAACTCAGCTTTCCAGATTCCTAGGTCACAGCTCTATTTGAATTCATGAAGGATTTGTTTAACTCTTAAAATCTAAAATCCAGCTCGCAGATTCAAGATACCTTTTTGATCTGTTAATACACTGTCAAAAAAATTAGAAAATTGCTTAATTTTGAGTAAACATTGTCACTGGCTGTTCATATATGAACCAAGCTTAATTCAAAGAGTTGTACTCAACATGAACATTTAGAACTTTTTTTAAAAAATAGTTTATTGTCAAGTTGGTTTCCATATAAAACCCAGTGCTCATCCCAACAAGTGTCCTCCCTCATGCCCACCACACCCTTTCCCTCTCCCCCACCCCTATCAGCCCTCAGTTTGTTCTCAGTATGCAAGAGTCTCTCATGGTTTGCCTCCCTCCCTCTCCCCAACTATTTTTCCCCTTCTTCTTCCCCATGGTCCTCCGTTATGTTCCTCCTAATCCACATATGTGCAAACATATGGTATCTGTCCTTCTCTTCCTGACTTATTTTGCTCAGCACAACACCCTCAAGTTCCATCCATGTTAGCTACAAATGGCTAGGTTTCATTCTTTCTCATTGCCATGTAGTATTCCATTGTATAGATAAACCACATCTTCTTGATCCATTCATTAGTTGATGAACACTTAGGCTCTTTCCATGTTTTGGCAATTGTTGAGAGTGCTGCTATGAACATTGGGGTACTTGTGCCCCCATGCATCAGAACTCCTGTATCCATGGGTAAATTCGTAGCAGTGCTACTGCTGGGTAATAGGGAAGTTCTATTGTTAATTATTTGAGGAACCTCCACACTGTTTTCCAGAGGGGCTGCACCGGTTTACATTCTCACCAACAGTGTAGGAGGGTGCCTGTTTCTCCACATCCTCGCCAGCATCTAGAGTTTCCTGATTTGTTCATTTTAGCCACTCTGACCGGCGTGAGGTGGTATCTCAGTGTGGTTTTGAATTGTATTTCCCTGATGAACATTTAAAACTCTTTGACCTGGAATTTAATTTTTGTGTTCCCAAATAAGAGCTTTTAACTGTGAACCACCTTTGGCTTTCGGTTCGCTAAACTTGCTAATTTTGGCATAGTCTGCCACCCTATTTTTCCTGCATTAGTAAAATAGCCTTCTTCCTGTTTCTACAAATTGGTTATGACATTATGTCATTGTTCCAATCTTGCTCTTCACAAGGTAATTAAGAATTTTTACTTTTGTCATTGATCTTGTTCTATGCACTACATGTTTCCAAAAACAAAAGTGAGAAAGAGATTAGAAGGAAAGCGGTTTCTCAACATATCAATTTTATTATTTACATTATCTCAAAGACCCAAAGCTCGTTAAGCCCCTTGGTCCTCTCTCTGCTCTTTTTATATCCTTTCGTGTCGTCCCATCCTGACAAAGAAAATCAAGAGTCTCACTGTTTATGAAACAATAAAGCTGGATTAGATGGGTTTTTAAGGGTCCTATTGTTTGCCCCTAAACCATTGTTGCCAATGTGAAAGGCTCCAACCGTTCCTCTGACACACAAATTGCCATCAGCAAGGTTTTAGAAGGAATCTCATTTATTACCACCAAGGAAATAAATAACACGAATGGACTGAGTGTCTTTCATCTAAATTAGACTAACCAAATCAATTCAAATCATTAGAATACATTATTCCCAATTATATATAAATCTGCCTTGTAAATAGCCACTTACCTGCTTGCCCAGAGCCATGGAACACTTTATGCTAAGCCCACCATTTAAAAAATTGTAGAATTGACTGGCAAAATATTTTAATAGGTTGTTACATATTTTGTACTTAATTCATTGAATACACATTAATTGTGGACCTACTACATTTTGGGAATACGAAGATGAATAATCATGATGTTGGTCTTCCAAGTGTTCCCCTACCTAATAAGGGGAAAGAGCCATGTAAAGAAATGAATGCCTTTCTCTGGTTCTAAGCTGCACTCAATTCCAGGAAATTTAATGGTCTGAGTTTCTGCCTGATTTATGCATGGGGGGAAGAAAAGATGAAGAGACTAGAAAAAATATCCAGAGGAAAGTAATAGATGCAAATTGACATAAAGGTTTATGCCCATTGCCGCCCAATGACTTTCTCTAGTAAGTGCAGGTTTGGGAAAATATAATAGGGAAGATGGGGCTGTGCAGGTGAACATTGTATTCCAAAGTCAAAGAGAAATGGTTTTTAGACTATCTAGAATGTTGTGATCCCATTCTGTCCATTCTTATAGATAATTGTGTACATTAAAAATATTTGCAGGGAAATCGCTAGCAATGGAGAAACACATTTATTCTTCAAATTGTGTTTTTATTTCAAGACAGTCCATTTACTTAGGTAATAATACATTCTTCCCTCTATATCTCAAGATGGTTTCACTGACTCACATTTAGCTGGACACATGTAAATGATGCACATGGTTCCACCCACAATTTCTTTAGACAATGCGTTCATCTCCTTGAAACAGTGGCATTTGCCAGCTGGACGTGTGCTGGACTGAGATCATGGTGCTGGTGAAGATCGACAAGAATTCGTGGAATAAAACTAAGTGGTGTATTTAGAGATCACACTTACAAACTTAGGAATACAAAGTGTAATCCAGCTGATTGTAGAGCCTAATAATGAATGAGATTATCTTTTCAGCTTTTGTTTTTCAATATCTTCTTTAAGAAGGCACAACCTAAGGTGTCTGGTTGGTTCAGTTGTTAAGCATCTGACTTTGACTCAGGTCATGATCTCACAATTTGTGAGTTCAATCCCACATTGGGTGAGCACGAGACCGGCTTTGGATGAGCCATGCTTCTCCTCTCTCTCTCTCTGCCCCTCACTCACTTGTACCCCCCTCTCTCAATCCTCACACAACACGTTAACTGAGACGAAATGCTGATTTTGAGACCACCCCCCCGCCCAGGTGGATCACAAAGACTGTCTTCAGACCTTTAAGTGAGGAGAGCTTCTATAACCTGTGGGTGTCAAGTCTATTACATGTTCAGCTGGGGAACTCTGGAAAGGAAATAATAAACCCCCCTCTCTTTTTTTTTGTTTATTTATTTATTTTTGAGAGGAAGGGGAGGGACAGAGAGAGTGGGAGACAGGATCCAAAGCTGGCTCTGTGCAGAGAGCAGAGAGCCCAATGCCAGGCTCAAACTCATGAACCATGAGATCATGACCTGAGCTGAAGACAGATATTTAACCAACTGAGCCACCCAGGTGCCTGAAATGATAACCCTCTTCCTGCTAGTTCTGAGAAAAACTCTAGAGGTAGCTTTTGAACCCTAAATGAGAGCTACACAATAAAACATGTCACCTTTCCCCAAAGTTACTCATTTTTGCCTTTTTAAATATATAACCTGTTTCCATTTCCAGCCTAACTCATCATCTTACGTTCTCCAAGATGTTTTGCAATTATGATAGTCATGAACATCTTTTTATTAGCTAATAACCATGAGGGAGTCATTCACCTTTCCAACTGATCGTTTTTGTCTGTTTAAAAATTCTGGTATCGGGAACTTTTACAGGTATCAGGCTCCAAAAATTGGCATTTCTTCTGTGTGGGATCAGTTTAGGATCAAGGCATTGCTGAGTTCTGATTGGTCAATTTGCTTACAGTCTGATTGCCAGTCAGTAATGCCCATTCACAGAAGCGTGGGATGAGTTAATCGTGCCTGAGGCAAGGAAGTCTTGCATGTTTTTTATTTTGTGTGTGACTTATAATCACTTTTTCTTACATCTGGCTAAATATTAGGCCATGTAAGCTTTGTGTATGCTAAACAGCAAATGCTCCAAATGTGTGCATATTTATCTTCATTGTTTAATCTCCCCTTTATGAATAAAGAATCTACATATATGGTGACTTCATGTTAGACCGAACTCTGTTTACAGGGAGCCAACAGAGCTCTAATAGAATTGCAAGCATCACTTGTGAAGTTGGGTGGAATTTTTTCCAGTATTACCCCACTTAGTAGTGCCTGCACCCAGCCCTTAGCTTTGCCATGTCTCCTCTCTTTGGGGCCTCAGTATTAGCTCTCTGTACCTATTAAAAAATAACTGATATATTATTGCTTCTTTAAGGTGTTATTTGATAAGGTGGATTCTTCTCCTGGGTTTTAGTGCTTTAATAAAAGAGCCTCAAACACAAAAATGGGATAACATCTCAGAGAAGAGTTCTCCCATGATAGGCTTTCTGACAGAAGGCAGGCTAGGGGATGAAGGGGGTAACTAGGTAGGCTAGATCACTTGAATTCATGTCTCTCACTGCCATTTGCCTGAGAATAACTGCTGAGCAGATAAAGCTTATATTTTCTGTACCCATGCCTTCTACTTTCTACACTCTTTGTTCCCAGTAATCTGAACACTCTGTTTCTTCTACTTGCCTTCAAATTCAAAGCCACTGAAGTTTAAATAGTGATGTCCCTAGAAACGGGCCTTTCTCTCCCATTAGGCGTTTCCATCGTTGGGTCAGGAGAGCTACTCGAGTTCATTAGGCCCACGCAGAGAAGTAGAGAAAATATTCCATTTGTTTGGAATGTACAGGATGTCTCTCAGAATCCAAAGACACCATTCTGTATCTTAAAAAGTTCCCTGTGGATATTAACTAGTAAATGCAGTGCCTCGGGATTTCTTGATGCACCTTCTCCCTTTGCTTTTTCAGTTCTTTAAGAGTTTTTACTTATTTATTTTGAGAGAGAGAGAGAGAGCAGGGGAAGGGCAGAGAGAGAGGTAATGAGGGAGAGAGTCCCAAGCAGGTTCCATGCTGTCAGCTAGGAGCCCCAGGTGGGGCTAAAACTCCAAACCATGAGATCATGACCTGAGCTGAAATCAAGAGTCGGACGCTTAACCAAGTGAGCCACCCAGGTGCCCCTGCTTTTTCAGTTCTTAAGAATTTTGACTTCAGGCATGAATCACACAAGTTATCTAGACACTCCACCTATCTTCTCTCATTTTTCTAGGTACAGCCTTTAGCTGTCCCATTGATCTTCACAAGATCACCTGGAAGTTCGTTTGTAAATAAATATCCAGCTAGAACCAGTGGCCACAGACAAACCAACCTGAAGGCCTCCCATTTAAGTCCCTCCAGCCCTTACTCTTCTTTGCTTCTGTCACATTCAGGAGGGTGACAACATTCAGGAGGGTGACAACGTCATATTGGTCCGGGACCTAGACACAGGCACGTGTATCCTCATGAAAGGCCAAGTTAGGATCGTCTTTGGTCAAACTCATTCATTAAATTCTAGAGACAAGATGTGTCATTGCAAACTGAAAATACTCGTTGGTTAAAGATTTGTAGTATTTATTCGAGACACCTAGGATGGAGACTGATGGTATACTCATCCTTTCCTCCTTTTTGTCTTGTGTTTATATTTCTCTACTTATTCAGGTTTATTATTTATTCATTGAGCTATTTTTTCCCTCTCAGCCATATCTCTCTCTTCTTTTATCACATTCTTCTCTGGGCCATCTTTCTGACTACCTGTCTACTTGTTTGCGACGTACACTCAAAATTATTAGCACTGATGCTAGACCACTTGCCATTCTCTTGCAGGCTGGAAACATCTGATTGCAGGGTAGAAATGCCTTTAAATGGCCATTCTACTCAGTCCCCTGCTGTCAAGTCACTACTCTGTCCATGATCAACTGCTACCATCATTCCAATCTGAATAGAAACATCGATTCCTCAAGGAAGGCTTTCCTGACCTCCCCTCAATTAGATCTTGTTCCTTTGTTTGTGTTCTCATAACTGGCTATAATGTTTTTCTTTATAGCATTCATGGTTTGCAATTATATCTTTGGGCAATGATTTGACCATGTATGTCCCTTCCACGGGCCTATGAGCCTCAGAGAGGAGAAATGTATATGTCTCACCCACCACAGCATCCTTACCTCTTTGTTCAACACCTAGCTCATAATAGGTGTTCAANTAAGCCTTGGGAAACAAAACCTGGTTGTAGGTAAGGGATTTATAAATTTACTCACTTTTTACATCAATCATTCATTCATCCATTTGTTCATTCACGCATTCATTCAGCACAGGTCTCAAACAAATAGCACAAATATATATTGCTTAGCTACTATGTTTAGGCACCTTTTCAAGCAAATAAGGGTAAAATAGTTAAAAACTCTTCCTGTTGAATGAACCTGCAATTGTAGAGGAAAGAAAGGAAGATATAGAAACAATTCTAATACAAATGAGAGACTGATAAATGCCCAAGATCTAAAGAAGAGTCATAACGTGGAGGCCTAGGGACAGCCTCACAGAGGACACTGCCTTTAACTGAGCCTCGAAGGCTATCAACAACTTGCACAAGTAGAGATGGAAAGAAATCGTGTTCTAGAGGGATAAAAGGGTGAGCCCAAAGTTTGTGTCTTTATCCCTCGAATGCCATGTGCATGTACAGGAAACAGCTGGTATCTTAGTGATCTTGAAAGAGAGATGAAGGGGTGCCTGGGGGCTCAGTCAGTTAAGCGTCTGACTTTGGCTCAGGTCATGATCTCACGGTTCATGGGTTTGAGTCCCGCATCAGGCTCTGTGCTGACAGCCAGCTCAGAGCCTGGAGCCTGTCTCAGATTCTGTGTCTCCCTCTCTCTCTGACCCTCCCCTGCTCACACTGTCTCTCTCTCTAAGAAATAAATTTTTAAAAGGCATTAAAAAAAAGAGAGAGAGATGAAGCAGAAAGTGGATTTCGAAAGAAAGTTCTGGAAGAACCTGTATGCTCAGCACAGGAGGTTAGATTTTATTCTTAGGCCAGTTGGTTGGAGGCCCATGAGCATGATGATGTCATCTGAATGGTGTGTTTGGAAGATTAATTTGGTATTGCTGTGTCTTATGGTTAAGTTGGCTGTGGTACTGATCTGGGCAACCTCTTCTTCAATGCCTGGGTCCCTATCCCCACATCTTGGTCTCCAGGGGCCTTGGTCAGCTGCTAAGTTTCCCTGGTACTGACTACCTGAGGTCTGAAACTCTGCTTATCACCTGCAGGGGTTCAATTGACACATTTAGCCTTGGTCTCTTAATAGATGGACTTCTCATGACACTCTTATGAGCCAGACCTTCTTAATTCCATTTTCAGATGAGGAATCCGAGGCTTGAAAGTGGCAAAACTGATTTTCCAACCCAGGTCTCCCAAGCCCTGGTCTCTAGCTGTTTCCTGTCAAAAGTTCATCATCTTTCCTAATTAACTTTAATAAAAAGACTGAGCGAGTACAAATCAAACCACTACAGTTACAATTTATTGAGATTTTATTTTACCTTCTATGTGCAGGCCCTGTTCTAAGAGCTTTATTATGTATGGAATCATTTAGTGACCACAAAAAATTTTTTGTGAGATAGATACCATTGTTCATTTTACAGATAAGGTAACTGTAATAAGAGAATTTAAGTAACATGCCTCATTATGAAGCTATTAAACAGAAGAGTCTGGACAGAAACCCTGACAGTCTGACTCTCAAGCCTGGGCTTTACTGCTGTGTTGCTGCCTCCAAAGTTAAGAGATATACACACTCATGAAAGCACATAGCCCTTGTCCCATATACAGTAGGTGCTGCATAAATGCTGCTGTTAGAACTCAGCTAATGCTGTGTGCCTCCCACTTGTACCAATCTTGTGGTCTGTGATTTGTTCTCCAGATGCTCGCACACTGGTGGCCATCCTGAGATTAATGGCCCTACTGCTGTACATTCATGTTTGTGCCTCACTGCTGCCAGTGCTAAGGGTCTATCCTCACCTCCCAATCTGGCCTTCCCAATCATATTCATTTGTCCTTGTTGCAATGCATTGTGGATGGCCTTTGCTCGTCTACTTTTGCAACAGACATGGACTTTGGAAGGGGTCCACGTAACCAGTTTCTGAGGAATGAATCTTTCAGGAACCTCTACCTCTTTTATCAGTTTTATATGGTTCCCAAGAAGTCACTTAAAAAATTCAACAGAAGGTAATGAAATGAAAGGAGGAAAGTAGTAACTATTGCATGTCTACTATATTATGCCAGGGACTTTGCATTTTTACCCACGTGTCTTGGAAAAGTAAAGATGTCTACAGTCACAGCGAGGACATAGCTGAGCTACAGTAAAAGCATAGGTGTGTCTGATGGCAAAGCCCATCCAATGGATTTACAAATACGTATTAAGTGCCTCCTATGAGCGACACACTCTGTTAGGCCAGGGAGACATGTTAAGTGAGCAACAGAGGCATGACCACTGTCAGGAGCGCTCCATCCAGCAAGGAGAACAAGTAATGGAATAAATAACAGCACAGTGTGTGCTGAATACCAGGGTGGAGAAAACGCACTTGATGAATTCCTTCTTTGTATTCCACAGGTGGTGAAAATGCAAGCCTTACGATTAACACGTGTATTCACATTTAAGAAAGCAATTATTTTCTCCCCTCACATCCCCATTCCTTACCTTTTGTACTCTAAGTTGCTACAGAGTTGATTTGGGCAATGGAGCATCTTCATGGTTTATATAAGCACCATGACCTTTACTGTTGGACATTTTGAAACTATGAACGAGTGTAATCCCAGGACAATAGAAGCTTTGGAAGAAGGTTGACGGTAGCAGGTAAAGTAGATGATGCTAGAAAGTTCTAGGCAAAGCTTGCAAAGAGGGTCAATCTGAGTTCCCTCCGCATGAGTGGTCGGGGGGGCCAGCAAGCACGGGGCGGTGCCTTGGTGATGGCCACATTGGGCCGTGGGCCATGAGAGGGGGTTGTGCCCTGGTCCTGTTTACAATTTGTCTGAAACTTCTCGAGCTCAGCCCAGCCAGATGGACTCTTCCTCTCAAATATCAGACCTGATCTTTTCAAATAAAACAGTACAAAGCACATTAAAAGCTTTGATCCAACTGTTTACTTTGCGTTTGTGTGTGTTGGGGGAAATGGGGACAAAGGAAGGATTTATTAGGCCTTGCTGTGGGTGGCCACATAGCCACTGGGCATGTCAGAAGAAAATGGGGAGTGCTCTGAGCAGACACACACTGGGTACACTTCAGTGCTCAGAGACCGCGATGCTTCAGCTAAAGTCCCTGGACTTACTCTGTGGGCCTCAAACATTTCAATCTTCTTGTCCACAAGGGGGGAGATTTTGAGGTAGCCCTTGGAGTACAGCTGGTCAGCCCATCCTTCTGCCCAGGGCAGGTCAGAGTCAGACAATTTTCTTTAGATGCTTCTAAAGTTTCTCAACATTTGGGTGGCACTTCCTTTCTTTTTCATGAGAGTCTCATACTTTAAAAGCATTTCACATAAATTCACTTATTCCATCTGCATCCTTCTGAAATAGGTGGATAGGATACATAACCTCTCTCCCACTCTCCCTCTTTCCCTCTCTCTCTCTTTTAATTTTTTTTTTTTTTTGGTTTATTTATGTTTGAGAGAGAGAGAGCGACACAGTGAGAGTGGCGGAAGGGCAGAGAGAGGAGACACAGAATCCAAAGCAGGCTCTAGGCCCCAAGCTGTTAGCACAGAGCCTGATGTAGGGCTCAAACTGATGGACTGCAAGATCATGACCTGAGCCAAAGTCAGACGCTCAACCGACTGAACCACCCAAGTGCTCCCTCTCTTTCTCTCTCTCTCTCACACATACACTAGACAGATATTTCTGCTACATGAATTAGAAAGCTGGTAGTTTTGACTTCAGGGCAGACAACTCTTTAACTGACTCCTGCTACATACCACTTTCAACAAGTGATCTCGTTCATCTTCTTAAAAGCCCCACAAAGTGGGTATGATGGGCCCATTTTAGAGACAAAAACTACTGAAGCTCAGAGAAGTTAAAAACTCTAGGGTTCATTCCTCACTGGTATTATCATATCACCAAAGGGGTAGAGCTAAGATTCAAATCAAGACCTACTTGTTTGTTCTCCACCCCCACCCCCGCCCCAGGGCTAGCCAACCCCAGGTTGCAAAGCTGAGAGCCTCACAAGACTCTGGTTCTCTGTTTCCAGCTCAGTGTCCTTTGGCTCCACCAATATCTATTGTGAAGAGGCTACTGCTCTCAGAAAATCCTCCTTTATCTCTGTTTTTTGTTATATGTGCATACAGCAGAGACTATCTAAAAGGAGAGCTGCCATCAAAGCTTTGTTATCTGTAAATAAAAGGAAATCATATGGACAGAATATACAGTGCTCTGAGTGGGAATTCAAGAATCTTCTAACGTTAAGAATGAGAACATAGCAAAGTACTGCGGCTTTATTTTAGCTCAACAGAAGAACAACTATGACTGTTTAGCAGATGCAGTAGATGGAGTATGTAGAGTCCCCAAGGGTTAATGTAGAATTGACCTCCTATTTCTCAGCTCCAGGTCACCTTTCTTCCCTCACTGCCTCTCCTCCGCAGTCCCGCAGTCAGATAAAACTGTTGCATACCAAGCCTTTGGTCTCTGCCTAGTTCAGGGGTGGGCACTAGAGAGGAAAGGAATTGTGAAATTCCAGTACAAACACAGTGCATAAAGCTTAATAAATTGCGGTGTCTGGTGAAATTAAATGCCTCTTTGAAAAAAGATCAGTTACTCCTAGATTTCAAGACAAACGAGGCATTTTGAAAAATAAAGATAAAGCATGATAGTTGCATATTTATCAAACAGAATTTTAAAATATCTATTTGGTGTGTGTGTGCTTGTGTGCCTGCGTGTGTGTGTCTGTGTGTGTGTGAGAGAGAGAGAGAGAGAGACAGACAGACAGACAGATGAGAGACAGAAACTGACAGGAAGAGAGAGAGGGAGAGGGAGAGAGGCAGGCTAGGTACTGTAATTTTAATTGCTTGTAATCTAACTTGCCTTTTTGTTCCTTTTTTCCTTTCTTTCTTTTCTTTTTTTGTATCGGTTAATCTGTTGGTTACATTTTCAGCTTTTCTTTGCTTCTGGTTTCATTTTCAGATGAAAAAATGCTAGGCACACAGTGCTGCTGTCTGGTTGCCATGGCGACCACAGCCTATTATCCTGCCTTGTCATTCATCAAGAAAGAATTGCACTTGACAGAGGGAGAGGAAAATGCCTGCAGTCTGCAGCATGGGAGAAAAAAAGGTTTTCTTTTCTTCTATGTATGTAAAAGGCCTTTAATGCCCGTTTAGTTACATGTTTTATTTAGCATTATTTATTACTTGTAACGACAATAATTGATACCTGTAAAAATACATCCCCTCCCCCTAAAGTATTTAACTTGCAATTTGTTCATTTGCCTTTCTTTCCCATTTTCAAACCTATCCCTAGTGTTGTACCCCCGCCCCCACCCCTACCAACACGGCTTCCACTTTACCAACAGAAACAGCCAAAAGATTATATTCTCCGTGGAGAATGATCACTGGAAGGGGGGCTAAACACACTACTTCTTCCTAAAATTGTTTTGTAATCAACAGTTCTGTTGCGCTGCTTTTATTAAAATGAATTAGTGTGATAGATAATCCATCACTATGTGAATATTACTTTTGATTAAATAAATTCTCCAAGTGTGCTGTGCCTATGAAATAAGAGCGTTAGCAAAATAGTACGAAAGTACAGCGTTGTTTCCATTACATAACCGAATATCAAATCAGGATTACTCTTTACAAATTTGGATCCATCCCAAATCCATTGTTCTTCAAGGCAAGAAAAGGTAATTACTTGTTATTTGACTATTCCTCGTCGCGGCCATTTGATTTAACTCACATTACTTCCCCAAATAAAGGGTCTAATAAGTTCTCTATGCTTAAATACCTAAGCACTCATGCATTATTTTTTTAAGTCTGATCTTTTCCACCTCACCATTCACCTCTTAAGAGATCTGTAGCCAGTAGGCCATTGCTAAAAACTTTGCTGTGCTGGTTGCTTTGCCATCCTGGAAATTGTTTGATTTCCTTATTAAGGTAGAGAACGTAGTTGCAAAAGAGGCAGCATTTTAAGTTGGTATCTTCTGAGCTTGGTGTTTGAGTATCTGCTCCATCTTTTGTCTTGGGGATCAGAGAGAAGCTGGACAACTATGGTACTCCATCCTGAGCTGTTTCAACAGCAGCACATAGCATCGCTGATGTTTGTCGAGGTTGAACCACGTCACCTTGAGTGTAAATGGGCCACTCAGTTGAGGTACAAAGAACTTCTGAAGTTCAAGTTTTATTCTGTTGGGAGACAACTTCCCTTCCAGAGGCCATGCTTCATTAGTGCACACGGAGACGCCGAAATCACATTTCTACATTGTAAGTGAAGCAGAGAGTTGAATAATTATCTGGCTAGTTTTGGTTTGGAGATGGTTCAGATTGTAGCCTTCCCACCACTTCCTTAACTATCTGGATAATTCTGGCAAGAGGAGGTTTGGAGGTGGAGAGGGATACTTCTAAAAGAATGAAATAATTACAGCTGTCAGGAAATTTGTCCTGGGTTTTAGATATTGCTACACAAAATCATTGAAAACCTCTTGATTTTCAGCACACCTAAGGTAACTTCCATTAAAGCAGACTTCCCAGCATCCTTTATGTGCCTTAGCCATATAAAAACGTAGAAACCGTGGAATGTTTTTCTTTAATCTTGACATTTGGGAGAGCAAAAGGAAACAACGAGAAGAAAGATATATTAAGTTTAAAATTGTGGCTATTTTCTATTGGTTCTAAACTTTTGCTTTAATATTGCAGCAACACCACTGTTCATTTCCTGTTAAACTTCAAGCCTACCTTTTGATTTTCAAATATCCCTTAGGCTAATGTTTTCACTGAAGAATGAAATGAACAGGCAGAAACAATTAAGCAAGCAGATACAGTGAAAACGAACACCACACTGCACTTTCACAGCAGAAATGGAAGGGTATGAAGGAATTCTGCTTGGAATTTGATCCTACATGAGGAAACCGCTTGCTTCTTGTCATTTTTCTTTTGCCCACCCCCAATACACACCACTCACTTCCCCTTTATGAGAGGGGAAAAAAGATCTAGGCACACAAAAGAACTCCTAAATACTCATAGGCATGGGAAATATTTTCTCTGCCTGTTACTCACACAGGATAATCTCCAAGGGGAAAAAAAAAAAGAATTCATCTAGATATTTTAAACTGCAAATGTCTCCCAAAGCCTGTTAAATGTTCACATATGTCTTTATGAAACTTGTAATATGGATTGTTTATACACTCATGATTAAGGGCATGAACATCATTAAAAAGGATCAAGTCAGTTTCAAGATGGAAAATTATAAAACCAGATAGAATTGTAACCTATGAGAAAAAGTGTGCATTAAAAAATACCTTAATAATCTTAATAATCTGTGACTCTTTACCTAAAGAAATAAATCAATATCCAAAAGTGAGCAGTTAGAGAGCCTTCTAAGTTCTATCAGGAATTAACAAGGAAGTAATTAACTCTACCCCAAACAAATCTGCCATTACATGTTTATAGCAATTTTTTCACTCTATGAAAGCTATATCTTCTTTTTTAGCACCAAACTGAGAAATTTTACATGGCAGGAGCTTGACATTCTTATTTTTGGATTTACTTTATTAAAACAGAACTAAGTCATACACCGTGATACATAAGAGACTGATTATAAGAAAGGTAAGAGAGCTGAGAATGAGGTAGCATTGCATACATTTTGGAAGAGTCTGTATTACCGTCTGACAAAAGACCTGTATGACAGTATCAAGGCTGGTTCCCCATTAAATTCAAAGATGATATACAGTGGGAAATTGCCTTGTGAGAGGATCAAAACACCAAATCCACGCACAAAGTTTAAACCTGTGGGTGTCCTTTGTCAGGTAAAACAATACCTCAGGAATGAATCTGGACAATGGGGTCATCCATAAGATTATCCTGAGGGGAAGGCATGGGTTTGTTTTTTATTGACTGCATCCCTCAGTATTTTCCCAGTGAAACACTTCTCATAAACTAAGGACTTTGTGTTTTTGTTGTTGTTATAGGTTTTTTTTTTAAATACCAGTAAAATTAGTTTTACTCTGCAGTAGTGAAAATTTGAAGATGGCTTCTGTAAACATAAAACCAGCTACCTAATGGGTTTTTTATTTGAGATTCCAAGATGGGATAAATTTGTTACCTTAAAATATGGCTGGTTATGTGGAAATTGACTTTATACACTAGGGGAAAAAAGGCAATTTATATTGGTTAAAATACCAAACACCGACATACTCCCTCTTCTTTGTTACTTATAAAACCAATAACAACCACAAAACCCCTACCTGTGTGGTATCTTGACATGAGCACTCTTCCAGTAAACCATTCTTCCAGGTGTTATAACACTAGTCCTAGCATGCTTACAAAAGCACAGATGCTTTTTATCATTTCGGATTCTCTTTGTCTGGAGGTTCATATCATCCTCCCCCAAAGTCATGTCCACTCAGAATCTGTGAATGTGGCCTTATTTGCAAAAAGGGACTTTGCAAACATAACTAAACTGAAGAGATCACCCTGCTTATGGATGGGCTCTAAGTCCAATGACAAGCTTCCTTGTAACAGAAAAGGCTAGGCAGAAACACATAGAGACACACAGAGTGGGAGAGGTCACGTGAAGACAGAGATAAGATGGAGGAGTGATGAATCTACAAGGCACGGAATACCAAGGGCTGCCAGCAGGCAGCAGAAGCTGGGAGACAAACTGGTGCCTGGGTGGCTCAGTCGATTGAGCATCTGACATCAGCTCAGGTCATGATCTCATGGTTTGTGGGTTTGAGCCCCCACATCGGGCTCTTTGCTGAGACCTTGGAGCCTGGAGCCTGCTCTGAATTCTGTGTCTCCCTCTCTCTCTGCCCCTCCCCTGCTCTCTCTGTCTCTCTCTCAACAATAAAAATAAACATTAAAAAAGATTAACATAAAAAGGAAGCTAAGAGATAGATGTGGAACAAAGTCCATCAGGCTCCAGAAGGAGCCAAGCTGGCCACCACCTTGTTTCTGGAATCCTGGCCTCCAGAACTGTGACAGAATATGTTTCAGTTGTTTTGAGTCAATCTGTTTGTGGTAATTTGTGACAGTAGTTTTAGGAAACTAACACAAGGTCATTCAACAGTAAAGCAAAAAGGGCACATATTAGCCCATAGAATACAAGCAAGGACAGAACGACTGAGCTGTTAGAAGACCAAGTGTGAAACTGGAACTCACGAACAACCAAATCTCAGGACCTAGATTCCACCAGAACTCTCCATCTTTCCCTTCTGCTTCTTGTCTCACACTGACAAGTGGCTTTCTTCACCTGCAGGGAACATGGCTGCTCACATTTCCTGAATTTCCCATTTTTGTGTTTCAATCATCTCAGACAGCCCAATTCCCTGTCACATTTCCAAATTCTGTGGAAAGATCCTACTTTCCAAATTTGGCTCATGCCTATCTCTGAGCTCATCAACCAAGACTAAGCTTCCAAGATCTTATAAAATATTGCCGTTCCTGACGCGGAGTTGCTGGCACCCATGTGTCCAACTCACGGGATCTTTTCTTTTCTGTCTGTGATGCTGCAGCCATTATTCTTAAGCACAACAGTGTGGTGTTTGCAAAGACATTTGTTCTGTGGATACAATCGGGGATTGAGTCCAGCTCTGCCATTTACTAGAGGTGTGATGCGAGCAAGTCACTTAACTTTCCTGAGCTTCCTTATCTTCTTTTGAAAAATAAGGGTAGAGTCCCTGTATGTATAGTGGGATTTCAATCACGTTGGTTAAGGATGATAATAGAAGACTAGAACTTGAATGGGCCTTAAAGTCAGGCAAGGTCAATCACTTCATTTTTGTAGATGAGATTTCAGAAGTTAAGTTGGTAAGAAAACCAGGACAAGAATTTAGGTTACTCAACTACCAAGTTAGTACTCTTTTATTATTTTATAGGACCTGTCCCCATTCCTGTGGATATAAAACAAGGTCTCATCTGAAGGGGGTCATTCAGCCAAGTAAAAAGCACCTCTCTTAGAACAGACACAGATATGCCTTAGATTAGATGGTAACATACGGCTAAAGATGTCAAAAAAGAAAGTGCAAAGAAGTGGGTCGGGAGTTAAGATGTGAGGAGCCCAGCCTAGGTACTTGCACAATTTTGCCTGCCCTTAATCTCATAGAACATAGTTATTCAAAGGCACCTTCCAGAAAGGAGAGAAGTAAGCCATGGTAAGAGCAGAACCCTCTAATTTTTAAGCCATTTTTGTTTATATCCCTCGACCCTGTGTTTATTTTTCTTTTGCCATCCCTTATTACATAATGGAAACATTTTGCAAAGGCCCACTTGTTTCAATGTTGTGATAAGGAAATCAAGAGAAAGGTTTTGCCTTCTCCGGTCCAAGGTTGAGCCAGAATAAGAGTGACTACCAGTACATCTAGTGATTCTAGTTCAGCTCAGTTTTTTTTTTTTAAATTTTATTATGTTTATTTATTTTTGAGAGAGAGAGAGAGACAGTGTGAGTTGGGGAGGGTCAGAGAGAGAGGAAGACAGAAGCCTAAGCAGGCTTCAGGCTCTGAGCTGTCATCAAGGAGCCTGACGCAGGGCTTGAACCCACAAATGTAGGATCACGACCTGAAGTTCAGCTCAGTTTTTAAGCTGAGCACAACTTGACGTTCATGCCTGTGTTTTAAAGTTTTCTAAGATCAACTACATTCTCAGTTTGCTCAGAGCCAGAAAGATCTACTCTAGTTTCTTCAGGAAACCATAATCATAACCAACGAGACTTAGCTAGCCTGTTGCGTAGATGTGCACAAATGTACGTCACAAGGACACACAGCTTGGAACGTGTGGCATTCACAGAAAAGGGCATGCTTTTTAAGGCCTTATTCTATACAAAATAGTGTTTAACATGACTACCTTTAGCCTGAGAATATTACCTGCATTTGTTAATAAGATCCATTATTCACATAGCTCTCTGCAGGGAGATTTCGAATTTTTCTTTAACACAGGACTTGATGAATATAATTGAAGGATTGTTTGAAAATGGTTGAATGTACACCCTGGTACGAAGACCACATTGAATTAAAACCCAGGTTGTTTAGGCATCCTTATATGTCCAACAAATGACACATATTTCTTTTTTTTTTGAATGTTTTTTTAATTTTAATTTTAATTTTAATCTTTTTTTTACAAATAGTTTATTGTCAAATTAGTTTCCACATAACACTCAGTGCTCATCCCCAAAGTGCCCTCCTCCATGCCCCTCCNTATCCATTTTGAGTTTATTTTTGCAAATGACACATATTTCAATCTAGGAAAGTGGTCATTAAATTCCAGCCCCCCTTCACTAGGTTTTGTTGAGACACATATTAACCAAGCCTTTTCATAACTACTGGATCCAGTCTGAAAACTATTCTTTTTTTGCCAGTCATTCTATTGCTCACTGTCCCTTGGTATCTTTGCCCTGTGAGAATCTGTGCTGAAATGGCTCCTTGGTCAGAGCATTTCAGGTAAATTTCAGTCCCTCGGTCTGCAATTTCTCAATGCTCAGATTTTGTGGAAAGAAAGTCATGATTATTTTCTTCCTAAGGAATTTACTTTCTTTCAATGGCCGTTGCAAAATTGATGCCATTTTATTTTTGCCAAAGAATGGCTTCTCTGTGTATGTGTGCAGCCTGTCTCTTTGGACGCATCTGCAATGTTCTACAGCAGAAGGAAATCTTATGTATTCAGCCATTCATCCAATTCACTCAACAAGTGTTTACTGAATCATTACTATCTTCCAGGTAATGCTTCTAGATTCTTGGGATACATTCACATACAAAAAGGACAAAATTAATTGGCCTTCATAGTGCTAATATTCTATCAGGTAAAATAAACAGTTTTTTAAAACCACAGTAAGTGTAATAAATAGGCTATGGGAAAAAAAGAAAAAAATAACAATAAGGGTAATCAGGAGTGTTAGCAGAAGCGGGGATACAGGCTGCCATTTTGAATGGTATGGACATGGGCAGATCTCACTGATGCAATGTTTGAGCAAAGACGTTAGGTACAAGAAGAAGTGAGACATATGAATACATGGAACAACAGAATTCCAGGTAGTGATACAGCCATTGCAAAGACACAAAAGAGAAGGAGTACTTTGCCTGTGGTGGTAGGCAGAGTAATGCCCCCAGAGGTGTTAGGAGGTCCATATCCTAATATATGAAAGTTGTGAATATCTTCCTTTCCATGACAAAAGAGACTTTGCAGATGTGATTAAGTTAAGGATCTTGAGATGGGGAGATGATCTGGGTGGGTCCAGTGTAATTGCAGCTCCCTTATAATTGAAAGAGAGAGGTAGGAGACTCAGAGAAGATGTGTGATAGAAGGCAGAGGTTCAAGTGATGTGACTGCTGGTTTTGAAGATGGAAAAATGCCATGAGCCAAGGAATGCAGGAAGCATGTAGAAGCTGGAAAAGGCAAAAAAAAAAAAAAAAAAAAAAAAAAATTTTCCNAAAAAAAAAAAAAAAAAGAATTCTCCACTAAAGTTTCCAGAAGGAATGAAGCCATGCCAATACCACTGAGACCCATTTTGGACTTCTGACCTCTAGAACTATAAGATTAAAAAAAATTGTGTTTTAAGCCAATAATTTTGTGTTTGTTACTTAGGAATGGGAAACCAATAACATAGTTTGAGAACATTTATTCATTTATTCAGATAATTTTCAGAAAAATTACTTTATACATCTAACACATGTCAGGCACTGAGCAGGAGTACAGACTCAAGGTTAAAACATATAATTTCTTAGCTTGAAAGCTATGATCTCAAAGCAATGACAAGTAATGCCTACAAAATGTGGCAAAAGCTATGATTACTCTGAGCACACAATGCTTTGAGAGCACATATGAGGTTCATTTAATCAGACTGGGGGGAAATAATAACCAGGAAGGCTTCCTGGAAGAAGTGACATCTGAACAAAAAATGTAAATGATTAGTAATCTGTCAAAGATGGAGGGAAGAGAACATTACAAATATAAGTAATGTTTAGTTCAGAATGCCATAAGGGAATGTGTCACATCTAGGGACTGTGACTAGTTCGGTACTTACTGAGAAGTAAAATGAAATGCGTGAGAAACCAAGGACCAACATATTCATAAGATGTAGACCTTAAATAGACAATATGTGTAGTAATATTAATATAATGTTATTATCCTTTTATTGAGATACATTTACCTATCAGGAAATGCACAGATGTTAGGTATACAGTTTGATTAGATATGACCATTGAATTCACTTATACAACCTATACCCTAACATTCTACTGCAATGCAAAATAGGCATTGTCCCAAATCACCACTGTCATTCAAAACCATGCAATAAACACCCCCATCCTGTCTTCTACAAAAAAAGAAAAAAAAATGGGACTGGGGCAAAATCAAACCTTTGTTGGTGACATGTAAAAATAAGTAGGAGCCTAATAAAACAGAAGTGTAGTTTTACATGTGCTAGGTGATTAAGTAGCTCATAAATGCTGTAATAAACAGGGCACTTTACCTTGAAAAAGACCTATTATTTGCTCGTAGATATGGGCCTCAGAAAGGATGAAGTTTGTGAGTTATTGTAAACTGGAGGGAGGAGGGTTCCTTGAAATGAGCAGAAATACATAACACTTTATGTGGATGGCTGTGGCTCATAATACGTGAGATGAACTTAGGTAGCTAGTAGATGTTTGAGGTGTGTTCCTTTGTGTGGGATTTGTGTTCTTGTGCAGCTCCATTCAGCTGGATGTACTTTTCTGCATTCACCCACGTTTCTTGCAGGCAGAATCACCCATAAGCAAATGAAAAAATCAAAATTTCCCCTAACGTATCAATTGCACTGGGACAAAGTCTTCAAAACGTCTTCAAAACAAGTGTTTAGCAGAACTAACTATATAGAACACTTCCATTGCCCCCAAAGATCCCTCATATTTCTGCCCAATCAATTGCCAATTCCCACCCGGGAGGCAAGAACTGTTCTGATTTCTATTACCCTAGATTAGTTTTGCCCCTTCTGGAACTGCATATACACAGAGGCATGCAGTCTGTACTCTTTGGAGTCTGGCTTCTTTCACTCAGATATTTTTGTTTCCATTTGTAGTTCATTCCTTTATGGCTGAGAGTATTCCAGTGTGTGGATATAGGATAATTTGGGGTTTGTTTGTTTTTTTTTTCATTTTCTTACTGGTGCTCATTATGGTTGTTATAAGGTTTGGGTTATCAAGTGTAAAGATTGTATGAACATTTCGTGCATATCTCTTCGTGTACTTATGTTTTCATTTCTCTTGCTGGGCCATGGGGTAAGTATATGTTTAATTTTGTGAAAAGTGCTCACACTTCGTAAGTAGCTGTACCATTTATACTTCTATCAATAACGTATGAAAGAGTCAGTTACTTCACACACTCAGCAACATTCGAGGTGGTTCATCTTTTAAATATTCTACTAGGAGCATAGCGGTATCTGACCTGGACTTAAATTTGCATTTCCCTGACAGCTAATGATGTTGAACACTTTTTCAAGTGCCAAGAAACTATTAATATAGTTTTTTGTGTATGTGTAGTGCCTTATATTCATTTTATAGTCATTTGTCTTATTATTATTGAGTTGAAGGATTTGTTTATGTATTTTATTTTTTTTAATGTTTTTTATTTATTTCTAGGAGAGAGAGAGAGACAGCGTGAGCAGGGGAGGGTCAGAGAGAGAGGGAGTCACAGACTCTGAAACAGGCTCCAGGCTCTGAGCTGGCAGTCAGCACAGAGCCCAATGCGGGGCTCGAATCCACGAACCGCGAGATCATGACCTAAGCGAAAGTCGGACGCTTAACCGACTAAGCCACCCAGGCGCCCCTCTTTATATATTTTAAAAGCAAGTCTTTTGTCATACATATGTGATATATGAATATGATACCTACCCATAGATAGATAGATGGATAGATAGATGGAAAGATCCTTAAACTGATGTCCAACTTAAGAATGCTTTTTTCTTATTTAGTAGTTTCTGGATTGTATCTAAGAAATTCTTGTTTATCCCAAATGATTAATATATTCTTCTGTTTTCTTATAGAAGATTCAGTTGTAGAGTTATGGTTTTGGGGGTTAGGTCTGTAATCAATCGCAAATTAATTGTTGTGTATGTATGAATCTGGGGTTTCCATTTTTTCATCTTCTTCCAAGTAGATAGCTAGTTTTCTAGCACTATTGGTTGCAAATAATTTACTTACCCATTAAATTACTTTGAGAACTTGGCGAAAAATTAATAGATCATATAAGGATGGTTATATTTTCTACTTTCAGTTCTATCCTACTAATCTATTTGTTAATATTCATACCAATACCACACTGTCCTAATTTTGACAGCTTCAATATAGGCATTAAAATCAGGTACTGTGCAACCTTCAACTATGTTAGACTTTTCAAAATTATTATGGCTCTTGTGAATTCTTGTATTTCCAACTACATTTTACTTTTTTAATGTTTTTTATTTATTTCTGAGAGAGAAAGAGAGAGAGAGAGAGAGAGAGAGAGAGAGAGAGAGAGAGACAGCATGAGCAGGGGAGGGTCAGAGAGAGAGGGAGATACAGAATCTGAAGCAGGCTCCAGGCTCTGAGCTAGCTGCCAGCACAGAGCCCGACGCAGGGCTCGAACCCATGAAATGTGAGATCATGACCTGAGCCGAAGTCAGACGCTTAACTGACTGAGCCGCCCAGGCTCCCCTCTTCTTATCTTCTTGATGAGTTTGTGTCCAATTTGTATTATTTCTTCCTTAATTGTTTGATGGAATTCACCAATGAAGTCATCTGAGTTTGGAATTTTCTTTGTGGGAATATTTTAAAATTATGAATCACTTTCTTAATGGATATAGAACCATTGTAATTTTTTAAATTTATTCTTCTGTTATCTTTAATAATTTGTATTTTTGGAGGGCTTTTTCCTTTTTATGTAAATTATCAAATTTATCTGAAACAAATCTGAACAAAGTTGTTCATATTATTCACCTATAAAGTTTTTACGTTTGAATGACCTATATTAACACCTCTTCTTTCATTGAAATATTGATAAATTGTGTTTTCTCTCTTTTCTTGATTAGTATAGCTAAAAGCTTATTAATTTATTAATCCTGTTAAAGAACCAATTAATTTTTCCATTATTTTTTTCCTATTATTTGCCACTTTTCTATTTAATTGACTTCAGCTCTTATTCTTATGATTTCCTTCTATATTCTTACTTTGGGCTCATTTTTTTCTGCTATTTTTACTTCTTGAGCTGGAATCTTAGATCATTGCTTCTAAATGATTCCCATTTTCTTTTTAAAAATTTTTAAACATTCTTTAAGCTCTATTTATTTATTTTTGAGAGAGACAGAGACAGTGCTAGTGGGAGAGGGGCAGAGAGAGAGGGAAAGAAAGAATCCCAAGCAGGCCCCATGCTGCCAACAGAGCCCAATGCAGGGATCGAACTCACAAACTCTAAGATCATGACCCGAGCAGAACAAAGAGTTGGATGCTTTACCGACTGAGCCCCCCTAAACCATTCCCCTTTTCTGACATAAACATTTAAAGGTATTAAGTTTTTTCTAAGCACTGCTTTAACTTCATCTTACAAATTTCATGTTATGGTTTTATTTTTATTTAGTTCAACATATCTTCTAATTTCTTTTCAATTTTGACTTATACCAATGGCTTAATAAGGAGTATTTTGATTGATTTCCAAGTAGGAGAGGATTTTCCAAATGCTTTTTTATTATTGACTTCTAATTTAATCCTTTTGTGGTCAGAGAACATACTGTAAATGACTTAAATTATATTAAATTTCTTGAAACTAATGGCTTAGCATAGAGTTTATCTTGGTTGTGTGTGTGTGTGTTTTAAATACTTATTTACTTTTGAGAGACATAGACACACACGCACACAGAGCACCAGTGGGGGAGAAGCAGAGAGAGAGGGAGACACAGACTCTGAAGCAGGCTCCAGGCTCTGAACTGTCAGCACAGAGCCTAATGTAGGGCTTGAACCCACAAACTGCGAGATCATGACCTGAGCCGAAGTTGGACACTCAACCAACTGAGCTCCTCAGGCCCCCCATCGGTTGTATTTTATGGCCACTTGAGAAGTATGTGGATTTTCCAATTTGTTGGGAATGATGTTTTATACATATGTAAGTTGTGTTGGTTAATCAGATGGTTCAAATCGTCTATATGCTTATTGAACTCCTGTCTAGCTATTCTATCAATGGTCGAGATAAGAATGTTGAAATCTCTGGCTATAATTGTGAATTTGTCTGTTGCTTACTCCTTTAGCATCCATTTTTGCTTCATGAATTTGATGTTCTGTTATTGGATGCATATACCCTTTTATCATTACAGTGTCTTCCTCATGATTTGATAATTCTATCATTATTTTCTCAATCTCTAGTAAAACTACTTTCTCTGAAGTCAGCCTTGTCTAATAGTAATAGACACTCCTTATTCTTTTGATTACTGTGTTCATGGTATATCTTTTTTTTCTACATTTTTACTTTTAAGTTATCTGTATCTTTATATTATGTGTGAATCTGTTACAAACAGCACATATTGGATCATGCTTAACACAGTATGACAGTTTCATCTTTTAATGAAATATTTAGTCCATTTACATATAATGTATTTACTTAAATGGATTTAGTATTGTTATCTTGCTATGTTTTCTATTTGTCTCATCTGTATTTTGTTTTTCTTCCCCTCTGCATCTTAATTTTGGATTAACTGAGTATATTTTACTTTTCCATTTTATATCTTCTCTTGTCTTGTCATTTATTAGAATCCTTAACTTATTGTAGTCTGTCTTGAATTAATATCAGTCAATCTCATATAAAACATAGAAACTTAAAAAGGTTCCCCCCCCCGCTTTTGTTGTCTTTCTATTGCTGTCATACATTTAACTTCTACACTGAGACTTTAAAATTTTTTTCATCCTTTTTTTGTTTGTATTTTAGTTAGATAATTTCTATTTTCCTGTATTTAAATTCACTGATTTTTTTTTCTTTTGCCATTCAGCTCATCCAGTGAATTTTTTACTTCAGATCTTTGTTTTCTTTAAGTTCTAGGGTTTCTCTTTGGTTCTTTTATGTTCTTTTATAAAATTTTCATTCTCCATTGTGCTTCTCTACCTCTTACCCCAATTTGTCCATATTTTTCTTTAAGCCCTTGAACATATTTATAATAGTTGTTTTGGAGTTCTTGTCTCTTAATTCCATTATCTTTATCATTTCTGGGTCTGTTTTTATTAACTGATTTTTCTCCCAATTAGGCGTCACATCTTATGGCTTCTTTTTTTTTTTTTCTCAAGATTTTTTTTAAAGGTTTGCTTATTTTTGAGAGAGACAGACAAGACGTGAACAGGGGAAGGGTAGAGAGAGAGGGAGACACAGAATCCAAAGCAGGCTCCAGGCTCAGAACTGTCAACACAGAGCCCAATGCGGGGTTCAAACCCACAAACCATGAGATCATGACCTGAGCTGAAGTCTGATGCTTAACTGACTAAGCTACCCAGGTGCCCCTCTTATGGCTTCTTTATATGTAATAGCTTCTGATTTGATGTTGAATATTATAGGTCTTATATTGCTGATGGTCTGGCTCTGGTTGTCTTCTTAACAAAGTGTTGAATTTTGTTCTTCTAGAAGGTACTTAAAGCAGTGTGACTCTTTTGGGTCTTGTTTTTAAACTTTGTTAAAGCAGATCGAGAGTAGACTTTAGGGGTAAATTTGCCCTTCTCCTAAAGCACGTTTTTTCTGGGTTCTCTACCAAGCCCTGTGTCTTCTCTAAGAGGTTTCTACGGTCTGGTTGTTTGGACTTTGAAAGTCTCTCTCTTGTGTAAGCTCTAGTACTTGTTCTATTCACAGCTCCTCAGTAGTTTTTCTTTCTCCAGTAGTTGTCTTTGCTCAGTAGTTGTTGTTCACAGGACCTCTTGGTTTCTGCCCTGCACATGTGACTTTATGTTCAAATACTCAAGTGCTCCCTGTATCAATTTCCGAAGTTCCTCTTTACAGTACCCTTTAATCTGGTATCCTGACCCACAAATTCCTGCCAACACAGAAACTCCAAACTCTGTTCCCCTTCTCCTTAGCCAAGCAACACCACTGTCTTCTGGGTTCCTTTGCCCTGCACTACTGTTCAGAAACTCCTTCCAAGCAGAAAACCAGAGAGATCATGGAGCTCACCTGGTTTAGTTTCTTTCCCACAACAGTCACTATTCTGTGCTGCCTGTGGTCCAACAACTGAAAATGGTTATTTCATACATTTTGTCAAGTTTTGTAATAATAATTCTAATTATTTAGTTATCACTGGTAAGCAGGTATTTTAACGCCAAATCATTTTGGTTGCCAAGTTCTTTAAAGAAAAGCCTGTTGCATTACATGGATTTTCTTCATAAGAAATACTACCCTAGTAATTATACTCTAGTAAATTTCTTTGAGATCCATGAGAAGCAAATACCGATCAATTTCTGTGATGGTCGTCTAAAAATACATAAAGCCCAAGTTGTACTCTGGAGATTAACTGGCTTTATCAATAGCAAATGTTCTCCTTCACCTGAGATTAGTAAGAATTCAGACCTGGTCAGGATGTTTTTATATCTGTCCTAGATGACACCATCAACTGATATCATATAGCAAAAAATCCAGACATGTACGTGGCATTTAATACTTTTTTTAATGGAAGCTTGCATCTAGACATTTTAAAGACAACAACGATAGGGCGCCTGGGTGGCTTAGTCGGTTAAGCGTCCGACTTTCGCTTAGGTCATGATCTCGCGGTTCGTGGGTTCGAGCCCCGCGTCGGGCTCTGTGCTGACTGCCAGCTCAGAGCCTGGAGCCTGTTTCAGTCTGTGACTCCCTCTCTCTCTCTGACCCTCCCCTGCTCACGCTGTCTCTCTGTCTCTCTCCTAGAAAAAAAAAAAAAAAGATAGCAACGATAGATGTAATATGTATTCCATATCTTTTCTTTTCTTTGGAAATAATTTATTGATTCTGGGGATGAGTATATGTAATTAGTGATGGATACATAATACATACATGCACAAATATAAATGTACATATTTTAAATTCTGTTAAATATTATTTGCCCTTGAGGCTCACTATATCCAGGCTATGTCATATCAACATGAAGGAAATACAATTAATTTCAAAGTAAATGTATTCAGTAGTCAGTTTCATTTATGCAATTTCATTTGGATGATCTTTTTTAAAGAACTGCTCGATTTTTTAAAATGTATTATTTAAAAAATTTTTAATTCCAGTATAGTTAGCATACAGTGCTATATTAGTTTCAGGTGTACAATATAGTCATTCAACAGTTCTATACATTACTCAGTGCTCGTCATGATGAGTATACTATTTAATCCCCTTCAGCTATTTCACCCAGTACCCTTACCTCCCTTCTGGGACCATCAGCTCATTCCCTATAGTTAAGAGTCTGTTTTTTGGTTTGTTCCTTTTTTCCTTTGTTCGTTTGTTTTTGTTTCTTAATTTTCACATATGAATGAGATCATATGGCATTTGTCTTTCTCTGACTAACTTATTTCGCTTAGCATTCTACACTTTAGATCCGTCCATGTTGTTACAAAGGGTGAGATTTCATTCTTTTATATGGTGGAATAATATAATATGTATATTATATATGTTATATATATTATATATATTATCTATCTATCTATGTATCTATATGCCACATCCTCATCTATTCATCTAAGGAAGGACATTTGGGCTGCTTCCATATCTTGGCTGTTTAAATAGTGCTGCCATAAACACAGGGGTGCATATATCTCTTTGAATTAGTGTTTTTGTATTTTTGGGTAAATGCCCAGTAGCAGAATCTGACCAATTGTTTTGATATTATGTAGACATTTTGAAGAGGTATGTCTGCTTGTAATTATTAAATAATTAACTTTGTATGTAACATATGCTGTTTTTATATTTTTTTAAAAGACTAGATGCTTAAAAGACAACTTGTTAAGTTATTCTTCCAGCTNTATTTAAAAAATAAATAAATAAAATAAAATCAATTAAGGCAGAATGATACCACCTTTAGTCTTAAAAGGGTAAATGAGACCATCTTTAGTCTTAAAAGGATAGCTAAGAATAGACTTATTCCTGTTTAGTGTACGAAAGAATTTCTCTGGGACCCAGAGGGCTCCAAAGAGACCCTCATTAGGTACATTCCGCACAGACATTAAAAAATGAAAATAATAGAAGGGATACTTTCTTTAGAGGACATAGTCTTCAGAACAACAGAAAATTAAAATTGCCTCCTAGGAAGCCAAAGGACGAAGCAGGCCAAAAAGCATATTAGTGTGGGATTATTAATCAAATGTGTAAAATCCTCATGAGAATAAGCATGGTGAGTAAGAGGTTCACACTAAAGTTACACACAAGCACAAAAAGAGATACATTTGATGTGCTTAGTCCATATTTCCTTTCTTTTACTCTACATTTTAACAAATCTATAGATTTGTTCTGTACCTATATTTTAAAAAACCAACATATTTTGATAGTATGCTTTAGTTTTTAAATAAATATTACATACTATGAATGATGTATTATCTTAATTAACATCTCCGATTTTCTTGGAAGCTAGGAACAAGGCAAAGTGGTTTTTTTAAGGGTCCTTTCCCTTTAATCCTCAACCTATAATAGATATGGTGTAGCCACACTCGTAATTTTTTATTTACACACTATCATACAGACAGTATTTGTAAACAATAGTTTTCCACTAATTTCCATCTTTTCATCTTTAGAAGCTTTCCAATGGTGGTATAGAAGGTGAGGACTATTGTCAGTATTTGCGGATCCTTCATGTGATGGAGGGTGGCCGGCTCTCCTGATCTGCCTGGGACTAAGACGTTTCTTGAGACCTAGGACTTTTAGTGCTAAAACTGGGAGAGTCTGGACAAATCAGAACACTGGTCACCCAAAATGAGGGACCCTGACAAAAGGGGCTCATCCAAGTGCAGCTAATATTCATTGAGAACTGAAATATCAGGCTTCATGCTGGGCAATTAACTTTTGTTCCCTCATTTAATCCTCATGAAAGCTCTTGGAGATTGGCATTAAATTTCACCTTCATTGTATAGATGAGGAAACAGCTTAGTCACATGAAGCATAGCTTTAAGTAACACACACACACTGAATAAACCAGAATATATGCTCCTTTAACCCATGTTTTCTTATGTCACAGCTCTTATTATACTATTTATACAATATTGTTTTACAGAAAACTTGATGGGTGAATGAATACAATGGTAGACAGTAAAAAGAATTGTTTAGTGCAATAGAGCCATTCATTGGAAGGCAGCTATGCTTACCACTATACCACCAATGCAAGAGAGCCATTCATTGGATCAATGTGCCTTAAATCCAATAGAATAGAACTGTTCATTTTTCTTTTCTTTCTTTTTTTCTTTTTCTTTCTTTCTTTTTTTTTCTTTTTCTTTCTTTCTTTTTTTTTTTTTGGAAGTGAGAGAGTGAGTGAGCATGAGTGGAGGAGGGACAGAAAGAGAGGAAGAGAGAATCTCAAGCAAGCTCCACTCTCAAGACAGAGTCTGACCCAGGGCTTAATCCCATGACCCTAGAATCATGACCTGAGCCAAAATCAAGAGTCAGATGCTTAATCAACTGAGCCACCCAGGAACCCTGGAATCTGTTGTTTTTTAAAAACAGTTTTTAATAGTACATTTTAGTTAACCCAATATATTCAAAGTATGTAATCAATGCAAAATGTTAATGAAATAGTTTATATTCTCTGTTTTTGTATTAAGTCTTCAAAATCCAGCATTCAGTTTACATCTAATGGCACATCTTAATTTGGACATTAATTTTCATCAAAAATAGTTCATTTAGATTTAGGTTTCATAAAATTTACAGTTGAAGAAGTAGATTCACATATCCAAGTTGTTCCAAACATACTTAGAAGTTTTCCAATACATAAACAAAGTATTTGTTTTAAGATTTATACTCGGTGGCTCATGGGATTAAGCATCCGACTTTGGCTCACGTCATGATCTCAAGGCTCGTGAGTTTGAGCCCCGAATTGCACTTTGTGCTGACACCTCAGAGCCTGGAGCCTGCTTCGGATTCTGTCTCCCTCTCTCTCTCTGCATCTCCCCCAGCTCGCTCTCCTGCTCTCTCTCTCTCTCTCTCTCTCTCATCTCCAATAAATAAACATTAAAAAATTTTTTATAAATAAAATAAAATTTCTATTTAAATCAATCAAATATTTATACAGTTTAAAATTCGGTTTCTGGGTTTCACCAGCCACATTTCAAGGGCTCAATAGCACACAAGCTGGTGGCCACCCTGTGGGACAGCATAGCTTTAATACCTCCAGGTCTGACCATCCCACAGTCCCACATTAAGCCTCAGCCTAGTATAAACAGTGAAGCTGAGTCCCCCCAGGGTCTGTCTTCCCTCGACATTGCCTCCTTGCTCTGGGAAGAACTCTGATTAATCTGGCCCCTGTTCTGCTCCTACTCTTGCTGCTGCTGAACCATCAGCCACCTCCTCTTGCCATCTGTGATTGATAGGCCTCCTGGTGGCAAGCATTGCCCATGACTATGGGGATGGGTTGAGCCCACTACCCCACCACCTCTGCCTCCTCTCACCCCATCCCACTGCAACCAGAAACAACTCTCAGTGCTAGACAGTGTTTCTGTAGTATTAGGATGAGTGGAAATGAAGTCAACCAGCTGTTTTTAAGAACCTGAGGCCTATTCATGTTGGTGTAGAAGAGTCAGAACTGGAGCTTATGGGAGCTTCTGGGTGGCTCAGTAGTTAAGCATCTGACTTTGGCTCAGGTCATGATCTCACTGTTCCTGAGTTCAAGTCCTGCTTTGGGTGAACACGAACCCTGCTTTGAGTGAGTCCCGCTTCTCTCTCTCTCTCCCTCACACTCACTCTGTCTCTCTCTCTCTCTTTCTCTCTCTCTCTCTGTCCCTTGCTCACTTGCACTCTTTCTCTCAAAAAAGAAAACAAAGAACTGAATCACACATTCACCATGAATGTGTCAAGTGTTTTACCTTGTTTATTGTGCTTCCCTGTTTTAGAAAGATGAAGGAGAGAAGACTTGATTTTGGTGAGGCATGGAGGGAAAAGAAGACTTTGCAGTCTTGCATGAGAGAAGAGTGGAAGTTGGGAGGGGAGAATGGCAGGAACAGCTGAAAGTGCAAGAAGGTCCAGACTGAAGGCCATGGAGCCACAAGTGCCCTTCTACTCTCTGCTGGAGCCCAGCGGTGTGAATGCTGTGGTCTGGCTTCTCTCCCCCATTCCCCTTAAACCCTAGCAGAGTCTGATACTTGAACTCACTGTCTAAAGGTGTTGTGGTTAGTATTATGTGGCTATACATTAACCAGTTAAATACTTGGTTGGGTAGCAGGATTGACCAAGTAAGTGTTGAAACCCATTTTAAGGCATGGGGTTTCTCAACCCTGAAGCCTGAGTGTGATCCTCGCCCAAACCCTTGTAGACGAGGTCCTGCTCTCTGCACTGGCTGTCAGACAGACAAGTACAAGAGCAAAGAAATGAACTCAGGAAAACACATTATCTGTCCTTCCCATTCCTTTAAGGCAAACTGAAGCCCAAATTACTCAGATTCAGGTAGCCAATACAGATGACCCTTCAAACAACACAGTTTCGAACTGCGGGTCCACTTATATGTGGATTTTTTTTGGTAAATATAGTACTGTAAATTTGTATTTTCTCTTTTGATTGTCTTTTGTTTTTTAAAAAAAAGTTTAATTGCTTATTTATTTTTAGAGAGAGACAGAGCATGAGTGGGGGAGGGGCAGAGAGAGAGGGAGACAGAATCTGAAGCAGACTCCAGGCTCTGACTTGAACTCACAAACTGTGAGATCATGACCTGAGCCAACGTTCAACTGACTGAGCCACCCAGGCATCCCTGATAATGGCTCTTATTAGACAGTTAAACAAGTCCCTGACTTGACTGTTCTTTAGATTCCTCATCCATAAAATGGGGAAAAAATCCTTTTTATTGTGCAAGTGCTCTTTTGAAGTATAATGGGACTTTCTCTTAAAGGCCAACTGAATAAAACCCATCTCCTCTTTTTTTGCTGTCCCATTCCCAAAAAAACAAAGAAGGAAAATTTATCATGAAGCCAGAGGGCAGTGTCGTTCTCCTATGATTCCTACTTAGGGACCCTGGTAGGAACAGAAGAAATGCCCCATGTGACTGGATGGGGGCAGAAAACTGTACTAAGTCTCATAGTACAAGTGTCTCCCAATGATCAGGACATCTTAGCAAACAGCTTCTACTCGCCATGAAAAAGCCCACAAAATGTGATTTCTCCACAACCCCTGACTTCACTTCTCAGATCCTTTTACTAAACTTACACGTGGCAGGTCCCTGTAGCTTCATCCCAAACTCCTTATTTGAAGATCAGTCACCAAAGCAATGAGTGGAGACAGCAGAGCAAAGTCATAAAGAGCTCTGGAGTCAGGAAGACTTGGTTTTGAATTCCTATCATGCTGCTCACTAGCTGTGGGTTCTCTGCTACATTGCCAAGCCTCTAGAACCTTCATATTCTCACAGTAATATGGAGATGATAGCAACCTAGCTTTGGGAGAGGTTATAAGAATGGTGTCACAAGTGTCTAGTGTGCTTAGCATGCCAAACATATTTGACACATGCCACCATTTATTCATTAAAATTATCTCCAAAGTAGGAAAATGTGGGCAGAGAAGATGCTTAGCCATGGTACCAGACTCCGCTCAAACACCTTCCTCTGTATCTGTGATCCAAACTCTTACACTGATGCCCCTTAAACACGTTGTGGGTGTGTCTCCACAGACTCCCAACACCCAATGCTGTTTTATTGCATAATGCTTTCTTCATCTCTGCAAGAACTCCTCGTGTTTCCTTTTCTTTACCTCTTAAAAAAATATTATCAAAGGTTGTGATGAATCACAATAGTCTGGCTTGAGAATTGGGCAATGTATCAATTCCAAATCTACTACAGCCCCAGATGATGTGGGTAGTGAATTGTTCATCTAATTCTCTACCAACATCTAATTCATCTCATGAGGAGCATGAGGGCATTTGTAGTCAACAAACAGCTTTCTCCTGAGTGACATGAAAAGAGATGGCAGCGATCTCACTTGGCCAGATGGGAAACCAAGGCTCAGGGATACAAAAAGGACCAAACCAAGTTGAACAAGCAATGTAGATGCAGATGTTAAAATGCTTCTATCGGGGCTCAAGTCTAAATAGTAATTCCCAACCCAATCCCTCTCTTACCCTGATTTCTTATAGGATAAACTTTATTTTTTTTTAAGAGAAACATACAAGTGAAAGACAGACATAACCATACAAGAATACATGGTTAACCCAATGCTAACATCTACAAGCTTCACTGGAATGGTGGCATGAGAAGCCTGGTAAAATGAGCTAAAGCCAATACCGATCTGAGCTTCCCAGCCAGGCAGATAAGGCCCTTTGTGATCCAGCCCCATCCTATTTTGCCAACCCTGGCATTCCCCAACGGGAAACTGAAACCCTCTGTAATCTCTGTACTCAACTCCCCAAACTCCCAGTACCTCATAGAGAGTTGCCTGACTGTATCCTTACCTTTCACCACTCTGCACTCCCTGTCTTACCTCTTCTTATCCCTCCATCTGGTCTGAGCATCAGTGCATCTGGGAATGCTCTCCATCCCTCTTGGAAGAGTCCCCTCCTCTATGTTTTCAGGGTACCCTGCACATACTCCTGTAACAGTGTCTTGCACTGTGTGAACATGACCTGCTTCCGTGTCTGTCTTTCTCACCAGACCAAGAGCTCCTTTAGACTGGGTCTTGTTGCTTTGTATCTGAAGTGTCTGGTGTGCACTGGGCCTTCAATAAATGTCTGTAACTCACCAAAATGTAAGAACTTATTCCTCGATTTCTTTTTCTTTCACTAATATGTAATAATCCCATCCTCTATGTAGTAAGGATAAGACCTTAGCAGACTTGTTATATGGACTCAGTATGACTCACCTAAATTTAAAGAGAATAATTGATTGCTGGACTCAAAAGTATGTTCAGAGGACATTGTATACACTCCCATCAACACAGTGTGAATTCTCTGGAAATCTGAAAATATTTCAGTAATGGAAAGCCACAAAAGGCAGTAGTCTGCATTAGAAATAAGGGCATGTTAAGCCTCAAGTAGGGTCCAATGGCATGTTCAGATAAGTTTGGTTTTCAAGAATCAAGAACAAAGCTTACAACTTGTTACCCCTTCATGTTGAAACATGTAAGTGCATAGAAAGTAATGTAATTCATATGCCTATGACTCATTTACTTTTCATTCATCAAAATGCTTAGCTGCAAGAGTGTGCTTGATGCCTGTTTAAGCTCCCTTTTCTTGACAAGAAAGTTTGTTTTTTGGGAGATAACTCACATCTAAAAATTTGGGTACTTACAGGAAATTCCAAGCCTATTAAGTCAAAGCGTCTTGTCAGTTGTCCCTGAAACTTTCTCCCAGTACAGGTTAATAATCGGGGTGTGGGGGGATCAGGGGAGTAATAATTGTGTAGACAAAATAGGTAACTGGCTAATTGAATTTCCCAAGAGATTAGTGATCAACATCAGAACTTCTAAGCTTTTCTCAGTTTACTGTTCACTCTTAATTGGTTTCAGATTTATGGCACGAGGCTAAAATGTGTAAAAATGGTCAAAGGCCCTTGAAAAGAAAAACATTCAAGTAAAATCGTGATCATTTTGCAAAGTGGTAAGAATGGATCCATTCAGATCATGAATTGCATTATGACCTATGTGAAAACCCCACACCCAACTTTTAATGCCTTGAAATCCCTTTGTACAAGAAAAAGCTGAGATCTTTCTTTATGCTTCTTTGTGTGGTGGAGTTCAAGATCAAGAATACTAAAATCAAATCTTCAAATGAAAGAATCAGTCAGAAGTTGGTGTCAGATCATTAGCTATGACTAAACAAAACAAAATAAACCCCCAGATACCAAGCTATAGGATAAGGCTGATACTTCTAAATAAATGTGATGTCGAGAACTGAGGTCTAAATCATAGCGCTATGTCAGGAATAACAGAGGTCAGTCGGACTCATGCTGAGGAAAGAAAGCCCTGCATTTCATAATTTTGGGCTGAACCAAAGGAAAATCAGTATATTCAGATCAGTTAGAATGACAAGGACTCTAAAAATCTAAGAACCCACCTAATTCTTGTATCGCCCCATGCCTGCTTCATGATACCCTGACTTGGGCTTGAACCCTTCTGGACTCACACCAGTCCTTCTCCTCAGCTGGTCCACAGATGACACTTAAAGTTACAAGATTTCTCCCAATATTGAATCAATGTCCACCTCAGTGTTTCTTCTACCCATGGTTTCTTTATGAGGTATACACAGTAAATTGAATCCTTTTATCCCACATAGTTCTGTGAGTTTCAGGACCTGGTTGTTGAGATCTTCTAGATTCTTCTTTTCTCCAGATGAAAGCTTCTAAGATCCTTCTACTTTTCCTTATGTGATGTGGCCTCAAATCTTTTTCATTTACATGGTTGTTTTTCTCTGAAAATCCTTCTCTTTGTCACTAGATCCCTTAAGGACGTCAATTAAGATAAATGTGTGGACCTATTTGTGCTCAGACCTGGAAAAACCCATGACGAAGTCTTAGTATCTTTAAAGTGAACAGTAGATACATCTTCTTTCGTGAGATTTCTCCTCCTGTAGTCAACATGGATGACATTTCTGTGCTTCTTACGTCTAAGAGGCATGTTTGTAAGAATTTCGTTACTGGAAAATTCCCTCTTCATTACTTTCAAATTCTTACAGACTGCTGAGTGAAAGATCCTGCCTGAGACCATATTTAAATCCTAACATCAAGTGCAGGCCATACATTTAAAGGCAAATAAACCCCAAATGAAAATAAGGAAAGAGAAGACTCTATATCATTCAAAAGCAACGTGAAACACCATTGTTTTATGTAAGTGTAAGTGGATGGTGACAGGAAATTCAGGGTAGAAATAGTGAAGGGAAAAAAAGCCTTCTTGGTTTATTTTTCCACAAAGAAAGCCAGACTGGGTAGAAATAGGGTATACGGGCCTTGGGTATATACACACACAAAATTAATAAAGAAGAGAATGCACAACTATATCAACATGCTGTTATTTTTCTGGTTATTTATTGAGCTTTATTTGTCTGTGCAACAGAGAACAGTCCATAGGTTCCATGGGAAAGGTCTGCATGACATAAACCATAGCAGAAAACAGATGGTCATCTGATCTTAATAACTGTGTTTAAACAGAGCTGAACCACTATTAGCGATACCATCAATGATGATTTATTCGAGAAGCATGGTAAAGGGACTTTCACCCTCATGGAATATTTTCTCTTTCAACATTTGCGATTGCCCACACAACACTGGAAACGTCTGGCTACGAACCAAGCCTTTTAGTCCATCCTCTGCAGAGCTGGGACATGCAATGTCAAGCAACTGAAGGCTAAGAAAGCAAATTGCAACTGACTATATTATTTAGAGACATGTGGATTAGCTCTGAGTAATTATTCAGTGGTCGGTCAGTATAGACATCTCACTGGGACAAATTCCAAATCCAACTCAGGTAATTCAGTCTGTTAAGACCTTATTTGGTTCCACCTTGCTCTAAGGGTGTAGTTCGAATGCTCTAACACGGCATCCAGGTCTCTTTCTATTTTGATCACGGCCTCTTAGCTCAGCTTCATCTGCTGCTTCTTTTCATTCAATGGATTCTACAATCCAACTACACTATGCACCAATTTAAAAGTGCTTATGCTTAAATAAAGAAAGAAAGAATAAAAGCGCTATATCTTCATGATTTCAACTGTCTTTGCTCATGTGTCTTCTCCCTGATATGTTTTTCTTCCAGTTCCTCTGTCCAACAAACTCTATACTCCCATTCATCGTTAGGGCCAAGGTCAATTATTAACTCCTTTGGGGAAGTCTTGGCTGACTTCCCATACTGAACTAGTTGTTTCCTCCAATAGGCTTTTACAGGGCACCTCACAAGAGTTGCCAACACACTTACCATTGTCATTATCTGTCCACACATCTCCCTTTCTTATTGGACAATGAACACGGGGGAAGGCATGGCTTTTTCATTTTTGACTCCTTTGTGCCTACAATAGTGGTTGACTCATAATTGGCATTCTGCAGAGGATACTTGAATGAGTTCATTCCACTTTAAACTCTTTCCTCAATGACAGAATTTGTCTGAATCATTTTGAATCTTTGTTCAACAGTTCACTCTAGCTATATGGATGATAGCTCAAGGAATATATTTCAACCCAATATTGATTTGATTACATACATTTAAATAATAATGTGTTCAATCAACTTTAATTCATTGACTGTAAATTTGGCATTTCATTTTTTTTAATGCAACTACATGGAAGAAACACTTTATCATACTTGAATTATGATTCACAAAATACACTTCAGGATGTGTGTAGCCGTGAAACATGGCTTATGAGGATGCCTGAACTCTCTTTAGGAATTTTTAATCTCTAGAAGACACAATACCAAAAAAAAAAATACAGTGAATGTTAAAAACCTAGTAACTTTCACAGAAACTATGCTCATAAGATGAAAAGCTATAAAAGGATTATAGAATGTCCTATTCACCAATTCAATTCTGGTCATTAAAGAAATTTCATCATGTCTTTTTTGCTTTATATTTCATTATTTAGTAAGACAACAATTTCTCATGTTACTGTTTGCAGTGTGTGTGTGCACGTGTGCATGTGTGTGTGCAGGAACATACGTATTATATATTTATATATGTATTTTATCTTTAGGGAGAATATGTATGCATAGATGCACACATATACATTTATATACATGCATATACATGTAAATATACATTTGTATTCAGGGAAACAGAAACAACCCCCTTGCCCTGATTTTGTTACCCAGGGCCCCTTGAATGCTAATATTTTTCATTTCTTCACCAAAATTGCCAGTATAAAATGGACACTGTGGAATGAAGGGTAATACCAGAATACTTCCACCAGGCTTAAGGGTATAAGATAATGAAACTAGCTTCCAGGATAAGCATATTTATTGGGTTTGTTATGTATCAAATGTAACAAAAGTAGAGGATCTGAAGAACACCGTGTGTGGTTCTCTTCACACCCTTTGATCACACAATTCCTCTTTAATTCAGATGCAGTAGACCTTAAGTGGCTTCATTGATGTGTTAAGTGTGGAATGATTTTTGTATAAAATAAAAAAGGCTCCATTATGTGTCCAAAAAAGCCTGTGTGTGCTTGTTTATTGAGACAGGAAGTTGGTTTCCCACACAGAACGACAGTTCTGCAATGCTCACGCATTGTGCCTGAAAGAAGAGTAAAAGGAAACTTAATTTTCTACCTGGCAGAAATCGGCTTCTGGAGGAAGGGACAGACAAAGCGGTTGGGCTCCCACTGAATGAGAGGACTTGATTGATTTTCAGAAAATGCTCCACGCCACGTAGAGGGAGGCTGCCTGCAATACTTTTGTTAGGAAAATGTACATTTTATAATAGGCGCCTCTTTTTGTTCCATGGTCAAAGTGATGCATTCCAGCGAGCACTTGTGAACCCCTCCTCAAGGCAGGTGGGGGAAAAGGCATTTTCTCTCCTAGATCTGTCTCTGGGTTGATATTTGTTGTTTTCCCCTTAGGTCAATGGCCATTTGCTTTCGCACTTTAGGTTGGGTTTTTTTGGTTTTTTTAAGTAACATGGAGGGTACTTCTGAGACTTTCCAAGGTGAAATTTTAAAAGTTTAAATATTTAGGTATGGATATAGTCCTTATCTGTTAGGAGTGGATCTTTGCCTTGTTGTAAAGCCATGGAATAAACCCTATGCTGTGGTCACAGGATGAAGAAGAGTGAGATTAGAATCCGGCTCAGGTTTTGTATTCCAAAGCCTGGCTGTTTTTCTTTGCACTATGCTGCCTCAAGCTACATAAGGTGGCTAGATTCTAGCCATCCTTCCCATGGCTCCTGTAATCCCATTGTATACCCTCCTGCTTATTGTCATTGTCGCCTTCCTCTCCAGTCTAATTATGAGCCAGTGTAAAGGCTTATGTTTCTCAGCTGGGAATTGTTCTAAGAGAAGATATTACATAGTTGTTTCACTGAACGGTTCTCTAATCTGAAACAGACAACAGGGACATAGACCCAAATGAGAAGAATGTATGTAGACTAGAATGAGCCCAGGGAATTTTTCCATTGGTAACATTCACCTTATTAATATTGCAAAGATAACTGGATTTCTTGGGTGAAAAGCTCAGAAGAGGACAGTGATAGTGCTTTCATATTTAAGATAGCCATCATTAGGCTGTGTAAACTGTATGGGGAGACCAGGGTATAAGGCTCATTTGACTGAGGCTTTGCACTGGGAGTGCAAATGGTCAACCTTCCGGGTACAATGGTATCTTCCCAGTTGATTCTTTGATTTTTCCTTGTATAATTGTATCATTTTTGCCCATTCTCTACTTCTTCCAAACCTGAGACTGCTACAGCTTCTACTTTTTCTCCCATCACACATGGGTGGATTTTTTCCCTTAGTTTTGACGTCATTTAGATTTGAGCATTTAAGTCTGTTTATAGAAGAACTTCAGGGTCAAGGAATTCTAAGGGTTAAGTATTGGCACAGAACAAGGAATATTCTTCAAGAAGACACCAAACTAAAAGTGACAACTGCTAACTTTCTTCCCTTTGGTGTTCAGAATGAATTCTTCACTTCTAAGTCCTTTATTAGCTTATTCTATTTCATCGCAACTCAAAGGGGCTCTGCACTGGTGTTATCCCAGATATTCAATGCCCCCTCTTCAGGCACTTCTTATATTCCCACCATGCACTTCTCATCGAGCCTCAACCCTTGGCCCCTTTTTCTATTTGTGTAATGCTTGCTATGTGACTGCTGCCACGAAAAAAAGGCCCTGACCAAATCATGTGACATTTATCATGTCAGATATCATTTTTCCTGGGAAGAATTAGTTGATGCCCTAAAGCTAATTCTCTTACCTCAATAGGATATGATTTCTGATAACCAAGGATAAAAACAAACTTTTTAAAATCTCTTTTCAGAGAAAGAAAGAAAGAAAAAGAAAGAAAGAAAGAAAGAACAGAAGAAAGGAAAGGGAAAAAAGGTGAAGAGAAGGAAAGAGAAGAGAAGAGAGAGAAGAGGAGAGGAGAGGAGAGGAGAGGAGAGAAGAGAAGAGAAGAGAAGAGAAGAGAAGAGAAGAGAAGAGAAGAGAAGAGAAGAGAAGAGAAGAAAAAGACAAGACAAGAAAGATGCTGGACCATTGTCACAAAAGTCAATGATCCATTGGAAAGAGGTAAAGTCAGGGAATGTGTGAGCTGAATTCTGATTCTTGTACTGTAACTGACTTCATACAACTCAAAACTAGTTGCTTAATTTCTCCAGGCCTTCAATTTCTTCATCAGAAAAAATGTCTCTTCCTTTCTTCCTTCCTTCCTCTCTTCTTTCCTATTCCTTTCTTTCCTTACCTCATATTTACTAAATATATCCATTCTCAAGGAGACAACATAAAAACCACATGGAGCATTGAAATGGTAGCACAAAGCCCTTGTGATTAAATGACCAAATAAAAAGGAATAGACTCCGTGTGCACTTGTAAAGTCCTATATAAAGCCACAGTATTATTATTAGGAGAGGATGGCACTCCTACGAAGACTGGACCATGTAGAGGGTAAGAATTGTGGCTTTGGAATTAGAAAAACATGAGTTTGCATCCTACTAGCTGCATGACGTGGGCACACTAAAGCTCTCAAGTCCAAGTCTTCTCATAGGTAAAATACCACGCATTAATAAAAGCACACAACTCAAAGAGCTGTTGGGAAGAGTCACTGAGTGAGATTCCATAAGCAAAATGCTAAGCACAAATGCCTGGCATCTAAGACATGCTAAACAATGCCGGCTGGTACCATGGTGAGGGAAAAGCAGGGTAGCTCACACCATTGTTGTTTAAATAATCCCCCAAGAGGTGAAGTTCACTGGGGGCTGGAGGAGTCAGGATTTCTCCTGGGGGTGTCTGTGCCTCTGAAGAAAGGCGTTCACAAGAGGAGAGGCATGACTGTGCCCACCCAGAGGGCCAGGAGGGTGAGGCTTATATCTTCTCACCTGCCCCACCCCGACTCCCGTCCACCTCTTTCTATCCCTGCTGGGCACCTTTCTTTCAGTTCTTTCTGGAGTTTGTCTAGCCTTGTTCTCTCTTAGTGTATGGCACCTGGGCCCGAGCTTTCTCTGCAGAAAAGTAGCTGATGGACAATAAGTCTCACCTATCTTCCCATACCTATCAAAATCCTATTCATTTCTCATAGCCTGGTTCAAATATGATCTCCTTCATGAAGCCTTCCTGAGCTGTTCTCAGATGTCATTCCAGCTGCCTTCTTTGTGTTCCCACTGCCCATGACACTCAGTAACCAATACTGTATGATTGTGTTTGAGATCGTGGGTGCATCTCTCTTGTGAATATCTCTCTGGGCCACCTTGCCTTGTGTTAGACTGTAAGCTGCCACGGGGCACCTGGGTGGCTCAGTCGATTAAGCGTCCGACATCGGCTCAGGTCATGATCTCGCAGTTTGTGGGTTCGAGCCCCGCATCAGGTTCCGTGCTGGCAGCTCAGAGCCTGTTTCAGATTCTATGTCTCCCCCGCTCATGCTCTGTCTCTCTCTGTCTCAAAAAATAAATAAACTGTAAAAAAAAAAAAAAAAAAGACTGTGAGCTGCTTGAACAACACCTAACAAGGCAAGTGAAATTAAACTGTTTATACTGAATTGAATTCCGTCTTGCAAAGGAAGGAGCTTTCCTAAGAGTTTTAAGCTTTTGTTCAAGCTGACTTGGGGGCACACAGCCAAGGAAAGGGCCCGAGGGCCCTGAATTCCAGCTGCTGACTAGGTGGCTGTAGGTCCCTTGAAGCTGGAATTAGAGATAACCCATGTGTCATGTTTGGACTCGTGGCTTGATGACATGGACACTGCAGATCATGAGGCCACGAGAATGTTCCATTTAGCTTATTTTTGCTGCAGGCTTATTAGAGCATAGTCCACATGTCTGGGACATTCAGATGGCTAAGGCTAAAATGATTAAAGGGTGTGGAGCCTACATTTGGCTAAATGTTTTTTTAAAAAATTCCTTGGTTACAAAAAAAATCATTCTTTTTAAAAGTTTATATAAGTTGCTCTAAAAAAATCTTTTTAGTTTAAGATGGAGTTTCTTTTTCCTTCTCGGTCTTGGGGGCCTTATCTGATTTTAATCAGGGCTGGCCTAATATGATTTGAAACAGCTGAGGCTGCAATGCCCTTTAAAAAAAAGAAATCTTAAGTTGGAACTATTGGGATTACTTACGTACTCCCCTGTCCCAGGCTGCATGGGGTATCAAGTGTGAATATTGGGGATTATGAATTCAACCTTAAAACATTTCAGTGCCCTGCAGTTTTCTCAGCCATTTTAAAGCCCCGTTAACCACGATACGGCCACTTCTTGATTATCCACCAAAAAGGAAATGAATAATGGCACAGATAATCCGAAACAGAAAAACAATCAGAATGTTTCTTATATTTTACTCTGGAATGCTTTGTATGGCTTTTGGGGATTCAGATTTTCCTTCCCAGTGATGATCTGCTCAGGAAAAAGTTGAAATGAGTTTGCATTCCCTAGGCCCACACGAAATAGCTGAGGGGGTGGGGGGTAGGGGAGATGTGGTCCAGCCACATGCTGAGTGGTAGAGAGAAGGCAGCTTGAAATCCGAGGGGCAGGAATTCCACTGATAATCTAGAAGTGGAAAATGGCCATGTGAATAATTAAGTGCTGACTGGAATATAATTCAGCCTTCTAAATTAGTGTGGGCAATTTTCCAGCCCACATTTTTAAAAAAATCAGGTTATCCTCTTCAGAGAAGTTACACTGATAGTATCTAGCTCTTTTTTTTTTTTTTTGAGAAGTTACACTGATAGTAAAAACAAATGACCTCAACCTTCTTCATTGCTCATAGTTCATTGATGCTGGCACTGTGGGAAGGAGCCAGGATCATATTGCTGAGGCTACGGGGAGTTAGTCCTCAGCTAATGTGCTCTAGCTCCATCCTAAAACCTTTTTTCAGCGGAACATGTGTGTTTATAAAATGTCAGACTATGTATTAAGTATTGTGTGATTAACAAAGGTAATTACCATTTTTGGTCCTATTTTACAGGTGAGAAGACTAAGGTTCAGACAAGTTTATTACTAATTTAAGGTCACAAGCCTATTCACTGGGAGAAACTAAATTTCAGCCCAGGACTATCTCACCCAATTTGGGATAGGATGGGGAAAAAAAAGCAGAAAGGATTTTTTAAAATGTTTTTATTTATTTTTGAGAGAGAGAGAGAGAGAGAGAGAGAGACAGCATGAGCGGGGGAGGGTCAGAGAGAGAGAGACACAGAATCTAAAGCAAGCTCCAGGCTCTGAGCTAGCTGTCAGCACAGAGCTTGACGCAGGGCTCGAACCCATAAACCGTGAGATCATGACCTGAGCTGAAGTTGGATACCCAACCGACTGAGCCACCCAGGCGCCCCCAGAAAGGATTTTTAAAAGAAGGTTTAGTGATGGAGTGCCTGGGTGCCCCCTCCGTCAGTTAGGCGTCTGACTTCGGCTCAGATCATGGTCTTGTGGTTCGTGGGTTTGAGCCCCGTATTGGGCTCTGTGCTAACAGCTCAGAGCCTGGAGCCTGCTTCAGATTCTGTGTCTCCCTCTCTCTCTGCCCTTCCCCTGTTTACTTTGTGT
The DNA here is from genome assembly GCF_008692635.1 of Crocuta crocuta. Classification (NCBI taxonomy): domain Eukaryota; kingdom Metazoa; phylum Chordata; class Mammalia; order Carnivora; family Hyaenidae; genus Crocuta; species Crocuta crocuta. The sequence goes on from NW_027529682.1 coordinate 1,461,595, forward strand.
CCCTCTCTATCTCTCAAAAATCAATAAATGTTAAAATTATTTTTTAAAAAGAAGGTTTAGTGAATGAATGAATGTAAATTAGTGGGTAATTACAATGTAATATGCATGATGTTACTAAAGAACCAAGTATACTGTGCCACTGAGATGGGCCCTAATGATCGGAGAACTCTTAATCAGATTTTATTAAGAGCTCTAAAATGGACAGGATGGGATTCTCAGTAACAAGAATACCTTTGGTAGGTACCAGCAGGTTAGAAAACATCACACATGTTCAGAGAACCATGAATTGATCTGAAAACAGACTCTGCTCGAAGTAAAGAAATATAAAGGAAAATGAAAGTTAAAACAAGAAAAAGTGTCTCAACAGCATAATAGTGTTGGCATAAAAATCAGTGGGGGGACCAGAGAGGGGAGAGAAAAAAGAGGAAAGCCTATTTTTGAAATTCCTCATGTTTTCTCAGGTTTTAGAAAATGTGAAATGCTCTCTGATATTTAGTACAGGGTAACAAGTACATCTTTCAGTAATTCTAGTACTAGGAGGAGTCAAGGAAAGTAGGTAAGGATATGCAGTCAGTTAGATCAGGATCACCCAATTGGCCACGACTGCCCCAGACTCAGGTCTCCTGACTCCTTTCCTAGATCTCTTCCTCAAGCCCACCAACCCCCAGACCATGCCTCCAGGAAGCTTCAGAAAGGCTTTGGGGGGAGACAGAAAGTAGAGACTTATAGAATATAACTCAAGGCTTATAGGTTTTCAATTAGTTGTGGAAATCTCCACAGTCATCTCAGCTCAATCATATTCATTTTCCCAGATGGACCGTTTGGCCTGCCCTTGATCCTCTCTCCACCACTTACTCTGTCAAACATGATTTTATCCCCTGCATAAAAATGCAGGAGCCTTAGAGTGGTTTACCTCTACATATCACCATCATCTCCTGAGTCTCTGTATCTTTAGTCTCTGGGGCTTTAGATGTCTGTGGGCTGCATTCCTTGGCTTATGAACAATTTTCACATCGCTGTGGACATGACCTCTAGGAATCTGGCCTCACAGCTCTGGGTTCTCACCATGCTGCTCTACCCTTCCTGCGGAGAGGGATGTTGTGATTTCCCATTGCTTTCAGGACCAAGGCATTTTGGCTGCCAGGAGTGTTTACTGCTGACCTCCCAGAGCTGAGCCTTCCCTGGAACTTGGTCCCCGTCAAAGGAGACTTCCATGCCCAAGGCCATGTCCCTTCTCCAGAGGTGGCTCATATTTAATAATTGCCCAGATCCTTTACCACAATTCCAGACAACTGTGAAGGCACATCCGACCTCTAGAACTCCCCAGGAGATCAATCTTGTGAGTGGTCAGCCTTTCCCTTTGCCCGGTCCTGCTTCCTTCACACTCTTAGGCATATTGTTCCTGAAAGTACTCCTAAAGAACTCCTTGCATGTGGATCTCAACTTTACAGTTAGTATCCCAGAGACCCTGACATATGAAGTTCCCATCACCCTATTCTTATTGTGACTTCTGTGTTGTTGCTGTCATCATGTGCCCTATAAGGAAAGGAAAAGTTGCAAACTTTGAAGGTGTCAGAGATCATGGTTTTGGTAGATTATGTATTCACAGTATTCATGGAGTCAGGCCTTTGGCCCAGCCCAGCCACCTTCTTACTTCTTGACCTCAAGTGAGAGATTTATCATTCCTACAAACATACTGGCTTCCTCTGGTTCAAAATAAGTAATCTCTCGGGCACCTGGGTGGCTCTCTCAGTTGAGCATCTGACTTGATTTTGGCTCAGGTCATGATCTTGTGGTTTGTGGGTTTGAGCCCTGCATCAGTCTCTGCATTGACAGCATAGAGCCTGCTTGGGATTCTCTCTCCCTCTCTCTCTGCTCTTCCCACACATACTCTCTCTGTCTCTGTCTCTCTCTCTCTCAAAACAAATTAATAAACTTTTAAAAAATTATAAAAAATATAATTGCCTATATGGTGGGGTGATGGGGAAGAAAAGTCAGCAAATGGTTAAGGAATTGCTAGAAGACCCTTAAGTGCTGTGGGTACACTTAAACCCTGTGGGAAACCATTTGAAATCTAGAACCCCAGAAACCAAGATTCTTTTTTCTTAAATAGTTTATTGTCAAGTTGGTTTCCATATAACACTCAGTGCTCATCCCCACAAGTGCCCTCCTCCATTCCCATCATCCCCCTTCCTCTCCCCGCCACCCCCATCAGCCCTCAGTTTGTTCTCAGCATTCAAGAGTCTCTCATGGTTTGCCTCCTTCCCTCTCCCCAACTATTTTTCCCCTTCTCCCCCATGGTTCTCTGTTAAGTTCCTCCTAATCTTCCTATACGTGCAAACATGGTATCTATTCTTCTCTGCCTGATTTATTTCACTCAGCATAACACCCTCAAGGCCCATCCATGTTGCTACACATGGCCAGATTTCATTCTTTCTCATTGCCATGTAGTATTCCATTGTATAGATAAACCACATCTTCTTGATCCATTCGTCCATTGATGGACACTTAGGGTCTTTCCATGTTTTGACTATTGTTGAGAGTGCTGCTATGAACATTAGGGTACATGTGTCCCTGTGCATCAGCATTCCTATATCCCTTGGGTAAATTCCTAGCAGTGCTAGGGTCATAGGGGAGTACTATTGTTAATTTTTTGAGGAACCTCCACACTGTTTTCCAAAGGGGCTGCACCAGTTTACATTCCAGAAGACCGATATTCTACCGAGCCTACTTCCTTGGAGGTAGTTTTGAAAATACTCTTTGCTTCATTTCCTGTGGATTATGCAACCACAAAACTCCTCTGGGGACACAGCCATACCACCTAAATCAGAGCCTAAATCACTGAGTTTGACACGGATTCACAGGAATTTGGCAAGGAGCTCACCCAATTTTTCTATCAAATGGGATCCAAATGTTGCCTAGGTTGGCTGAGAGTTCAGACAGAAGAGAAGGCGCAGGCCGACCAACTGCTAAATGGTGACATTTGAAACTCAAATGAGTTTGGCTCAGCTTGAAGACAGGGAGGAAAGTTTTGAGCCATAGTGTGTGGAATAAGCCCTGGCCCAACTCAAAACAGTTTCCACTTTTTCTGACTGTGGCTTCAGATCTGAGTCTGACCCTGCTGATGTTCCCAGGTCGCCATGTTTGTTCCAAATGCCAAGACCAGTTCCAGGGAGCTTGAGGCTCCTAAGGAGTCCACATGGGGAAGTGGGCTCTCCTTACCTGTTTTAATTCCCTCTGGACAAGGGCAAGCCCTGACAGAGAGCAGAGAGAGGATGAAGGGAATCCCTGCTTTGGCTTCTGTGAAGCATCCAACAAGCTTTGTGTGTCGCTGCCTTAATTGAATTATTTCTCCTTCTGGGTCTTCAGAACATGCTGGCCTCATGCTTCCTGAAATGGCTGCCATGGCCAGCACTGGTTTGGATAAAGTTTGCAAATCAGAGAAAGTTCGACTTTGCTGCTCTCATCAGACTTTCTAACACAAATTCTCCTTAAATACATTTTTTTCCTTATTCTGCTTCCCCCATCTCCCAAATCCTCCACCACAATCTCCACTGTCTTCAGGCCTCAGTTACAGATGCTCTGGAAGCCCCTACTGCCCCAGTGTCCAACCAGTGAGCTAGCTTTTCCCAAGCAGCGTCATGAACTCTGGGCCCTCTCCCCCTCCTCTCCCTCACCTATCTGTCTCCCTCCATCCCTGTCCACACCCCTCCATTTCCCACCACCATTAAGATTCAGCTTTCCTAGATCCTGTCTCCTAAGGGATTAGTTGCTTAGATGAGCCAATAGGTTATAAAATATATTTATGGGAAAATCCACTAAAACTGTGTCAACATGTACTTGAGTTATGACTTGGTCATCCACATTCCAACTAACCTCAGGGAAGACAATTAGACCCTTTGAGCCTCAGTTTCTTTACCTCTGAAATAAAGATTAGAAATATTTATTTTTTTTAAGTTTATTTATTTATTTTTAGAGAGAGAGCACAAGCAGGGAAGGGACAAAGAGAGAGAATCTCTGTGCCCCAAAATTAGAAATATTTAATTCATAGGGTCTCAGATTAAAGTTAACTTCCATCAAAAAACATCTCTTGGAGGGCCTGAGTGGCTTAGTTGGTTAGTTAGGCATCTAACTCTTGATTTCAGCTCAGGTCACAATCTTATGGTCATGGGATAGAGCTCCAAGTCAGGATCTGCACTGAGCGTGGACACTTGTTGGGATTCTCTCTCTCTCTCTCTCTCTCTCTCTCTCTGCCTGTCTCCCCATCTCACACTCTGTCTAAAATTAAAAAAATAAAAGATAGGTGCCTAGGTGGCTCAGTTGGCTAAGCATCTGACTCGACTTCAGTTCAGGTCATGATCTCACCATTTGTGGGATTGAGCCCTACATCAGTCTCTGTGTGGACAACGTGGAGCTTGCTTGGGATTCTCTCTCCCCTTTTTCTGTCCCACTCCTGCAGTATCTATAGATTAATTAATTAATTAATTAAATAAAATAAAAAATAAAAAACATCTGTTGATCTTCCAAAATAAGAATAAGTGTCCCTCCCCTGTGATGCTATATCACCCTGGAATTCTCCATCATGAAGTGTAGAACTTTGCATCTGAATTCCTTGTTCCTTTTCTGATGCCCAGTAGCCCAAAAGTCTTCTGAGGGCAGGGACTATTGTTGATCGTGCTTGAAGCCCAGTGGCTAACAAAATGTCTAGTATTTAGCTGATACTCAAAATATGTGTATTGAATGAATGGGCCATTGAAAGCATTTATAAATAGTAGAGATTGTTTCTCCAAGAGAGCATATTTATATTGGAATGGTATCTTTTTTAGACCACGTTTTTCCTGGAGGACAGACTATAATGAAAATGTCAGGTGCAGGAATATGTTTTGAAACAGGTGGAGTTCATGGTGTCCCTCAGATAACTCCATGTAGGTGGCCTCTTGCTCTTCCCAGATGTCCAGCTGGCCCCAGGCCCGTGCACCTGAAAGGAGATGTCAGAGGCTCTTACCATTTCCTGCTTCATTCAAGTGACACCAGTTTGGCTCTATTCTCACCTCCAAGCTGGGATCAAATGTTCTCCAAATGTGGAGAGAAGGGGAGACGTGTCTTGCTTTCTCCCTTGATGTCCTCCCCTCAGCTAAATCCTCACCCATCACAGTTTTCATGAAGCTTGAACTAGGTTCCCAGGGAAAAGCCCTGTCCCAGTCAGGCCAGCAGCCTACACAGCTGTGGGCTCTGACACTGTTCTGAGCAGCTCCACATGGGACTGAAATGTCCTAATGGGGTATTTAAAATGTGATATGCTAGGGAGAAGAGAAGCAGGACACGGGGCTTATGCGATGCAGGACCCTCCCTTGGTCCCAGAGCAAAGTGATGGTGCACAGAAAGCCCACCACTTTCAATGAGCCTGGTCAAGGAATAGGAAGAAAATGCATCATTTCTTTTGGGCCTTTTGGGAGACAATCTTCTATGTCTCACATTTTTACATCTGGCAAGCAGAAGCCCTGATTGCCCTGGTGTTGGACTATCTTTTCAAGGATGTTTCTAGAGTGAACAGGCTTGGAGAAAACAGATAGTCTAGAGCACAGGGCAGTAGGCTTACTGCCCCTTATACCAAATTTGGATTCTCTGAGCTCAGGGCTCCTCTCCCATAATGGCCCTCAGAGTGTGACCAGCTATCACCTGGCTCTCTTCCCATTGCCCCCGTGGAATTAGGTGCCGTTATGCTGATATTCATGGAACTTGCTGGGCTAGGAGTAAGCAAGGGCTTTGTTTCCAATACGGGAGTTTTGTGTATTCATCCATGAAACTGTCAGGTCAACTTGTTAGCCTAGCAGTGGCGTAAAGTTTCAGACCTTTCACAGCTCTTGACAATAGTCTGTCCTCTTTACCTAAAGGCAGCTGATGAAAGAATTCGGTCTTTTATGGATGTTTGTGAGCCCAATCTCCTGTGGGAAAAGGGGAGAGAGGACAAGAGCACTGATGTATTGAATGTCCTCTGTTTGCCCCACTGGATGAAGCTGAACTGAGCCATTCATACAGGAACTCACTTAATCTGCACAATAACCCTTGGAATTGACATTCTCCTACCCAGGTGACAGATGAGGAATCATAGGTTCCATGAAATGAAGTGACTCTCCAAGGTCGCACCCAGGTGAAATGTAGGCACGGGGTTTAGATCTGAGTCTGTAAGGGAACAGAGCCTCCGACTCTTCAGTTACACCATTGTGGAAAGTCTGCCCTCTCTGCGTGTTGAATAGGTGACCATCCCAAAAGAACATGAGAGACACTAGCAAGTCTAAGATCGTTTCTCTTACGACTCCATTATCTGCCTCATGACTTTCTTCATTCTAGCCCTGAGTATACTCCTAAGAGGGTACTTTCAACTATTTTAATCTAATCTAGATTTTTGCCTTTTCTTTTCTAGAACCCCAGCCTCCTGCCAATGTCACTTCTACTGCTTAGTCTTGATTTCTCGAACCTCTGGTTACCACCCTGTTTTTTTGTTTTGTTTTGTTTTGTTTCCGACTCAGAAGGAAGGATGGGAAGCAATTTCTCTGATATCACCAGAGAACCAAGAACACTCTCCAGTTCTAAAGAATCTTGTTTGGTTTTCCAGATGTGACTGGAGTGATTTGCACCCAGATACTTAGACTCACCACCATCTGCTCAGAGACTGTTCAGAAAGAGCCACCCATGCACTCAGCCTCCTCTCACCTGCAGCTGTTATTTCCAGGACTCCATACCTATGCCACAGGGTCCAAAGCCGTGCTTCAAGGAATCATGAAAGCATTTGCCTGGACTTGCTACACAGCCTAAGTATAGCATAAGTTGACCTTGTCTTACAGGAACTGGGTCAAGAAATGAGCCTCTTTTTTTGTGTGTCTTGCCTGTTTGTTTCTTAGTGAAAAGCATCAGGCAAATGGAGTATACATGGAAAGACAGGGGGACAGAAAATGAGCAGTCTTTTCCATCAAGACCTTTCCATTAAGAGGGTTTGCTGGGGTCTTAGGCTTTTGAACATCACTGCCAATTTCTTTCTCTTAGGTGTTGGTCCATGAGGTGACCCAGTTTCTCTTGGGAGCTTTCATGAGGATTTCTATTTCACACATGAAAAGAAATTTTGTGAATAATCTGAATGTTCGACCCATGGTATACATGGGTCTTTATGGAGTAGACGTAGTTTAGCAGTAAACTTAGCCATCAGACGTGCTTGTAATTCCCTGAGGAGGGAAACTGCCACTTACGCTCCAGTCCTCCAACAATTACCCAAATACACCACGAACAGACTGATTAGCGGTGAATATTTTCTAATACTTATTAACAATAAGTATTGCCTAGACTCAGTGCAAGCAAAATTTTTTAAGCAAATTTTGAAATAGACAGGAAGGGATGATGAACAGTGACTGTGCTTTATGGAGCTCAGAACCACGCTGAAGAGAAGGACAGGAATACATGAGAAAGAACCTACACCAACCAGTGGGTGATAAGACACACATGTTACATAGATGCATCAGAAGCTGTAAAGAAGGATCATTAGTTTCCCTGTTACCAGGTCTCTACATTGTGCAGATATCCCCAAATCCAGCCTCCTTCACCCCCACACAGCCTGCTCCAAAACTCCTCTAGCAACAATTCTTTCCTCTTTCCATTACTCAGGTCAGCACTTACTTTAGATCTTTATCAATTTATATTTACATTTTTAAAACTCCTCACTGTCTCCCTGATGGCCTCTCCCCATTGTGATTCCCGTGGGAGCATACATTAAGCTTCAAAAAACACTACTTTAGAACAAACAAACCAATGGTTACCAGTGGGGGGATGAGTGAAATAGGCAGTGGGGATTAAGGAGGGCATTTGTGATGAGCACTGGGTGATGTATAGAAGTGTTGAATTACTATATGTGTACCTGAAACTAATATTACCCTGTATCTTAACTAACCACAATTCACATAAAAAATTTTTTAAAAGCACCACTTTGATCCTTTTCCTTCTTGACTCAACAAGTCTCCAGCATACTCATTTCCAATGGAAATAAGTCAAAACTTGAGGATTGGCATAAAAGAAGGATCCAGGTTTGAGATAATCTGGGCTCAGTCCTAGGATGGTAATGGTGGAAAAGGGCAAGAAAGAGGAAAGGGGGGCAGTGCCTCGGGGGCTCAGTCGGTTGAGCGTCCAACTTTGGCTCAGGTCATGATCTTTACAGCTTCTGAGTTCAAGCTCCGCGTCAGGCTCTGTGTTGACAGCTTGGGGCCTGGAGCCTGCTTCAGATTCTGTGTCTCCCTGTCTCTCAGCCCCTCCCCCACTCACACTCTGTCTCTCAAAAATGAATAAATGTTTAAAAAATTTTTTAAAAAAAAAGAAAGGAAAGGGGAAACCAGACTTGATCTTTGGAATATAGGGGATAAGAGGAGGTATCATTACTAAGAACTATGGGCTTAATCCTTGAAGACTGGAAGATGGGCAAGTGACAAAAAAGGAGAAGAGCACATTTGCAAGGAGAGATGAAGTAAGGACATCCAGGGCTTTGGTAATATCATCTGCCACCAGGCATGCACTCTGTAAGACGCAGGAGAAGTTACTACGTGTTTGTTGAACAGACAAATGAAAGAATGAATGAACTGTCCTCTTAATCTCATTATGCCCATCATTTTATTTTATCTTGACAGTGACTCTATTTGGTGGTCCTATAATTACCCGCATGTTACTGGTATCTAAACCAAGGCCCAGAAAGTCTGTTTAATTCTCCCAAGATCCCACAGCCAATGAGTGCTGATGGTATTGAAATGTGAAACCCAGTCAGTCTGATGTTGCAGTCCATCTGTCACGCTACTCTCTGGAAACATCAAAGAGTCCAACACTTCTAGAATTGGAGCTGAGAAGATAGGTCACCACTAGAGAAATAACTGTGGGATGGATATGCAAAAGGTGGCTATCCATAACTGAAGCCAGAGACGCGAACGACACAGCAGAGAGATGTAGAGGACAAAACAGTAGAAATCCTTGATGGTAGCAAGGAGGGATGCCGCCATTTTGGAGAGAAGTAGAGGAAAAGGAACTCCTGAGAACTGCAGAGAAAATAAGAGGAGAGCTAACAGGAGGACTGAGATAGAAAGCTTTGTCAATGAATACATGACAATGACATCAAAGGCTGCAGAAGTGTCTTGGAAGTGAGCAATGCGGCAGCAGGATATGAGTAAAAGGAAAAAGTGTTGAGTTCAGCAGATTGCTTGGCTTCAGACATTCTTCTCCTTTAACCTCAAGCAAGCTGCCTGAATCATGGGACATGTATTTCTTTTCCAGGTGCTCATGATACACATTTGGCAGGATAATGGAATGAAGGAACTTAGTACCAGGCTTAGCATGTAACAAATAACAACTGACATTTATTTTTTCTTTTTTTATTCTTTTTTAGAGAGAGAGAGAGCACCAGCATAGAAGACAGCAGAAAGAGAGATAGAAAGAGAATCCTAAGCAGGCTCTTTGCTCAGTGCTTAGCCCAATGCACTACTTGATCCCAAGACCCTGGGATCATTACCTGAGCTGAAATCAAGAGTCAGATGCCCAACCAAATAAGCCTACCTAGGAGCCCCAACAGCTAACATTTATAAAGCACCAAGTACTTGTCTAAGCATTCAACATGCCTTGATTCATTTAATCCATGTAACAACCTTGTTACCTAGGTTCTGTTTTAGCTTCAGTTTGCAGATGAGGAGACACAGACTCAGAGAATTTACATAAATTCCTCAAGATCACACAACCTGTGTGTGGCAATTGCTTGGATGTAAACTCAACTGCTCTGTTCCCAGAGCCACCATGCTATGCAAAATTTTGTTGAACAAATTATGTATAAATATTAGTTTCTTTCCAAGCACGAGTGAGTTATATTATTTTTTTTTAAATAGGAGAGAATCAAATTTGATAGGTGTGCATGTGAGGAATCCACATTGATGTGAAATTCCTGCTCTATTAATCTTTTTTTAAACTAGTAGATTAAAAGTATTTAAACTAGGTATATTGTTTGTTAAATATAGTTTGTTAAAATAGAGCAAAAATATACCATAAGCTAAATATGGTCCACTGCCTGTTTTGTGTGACCTGCAAGCTAAGGTTGGCTTTTATATTGTTAAATGGTTAAAATAATTTTTAAAAATGTTTATTTATTTTGAGAGAGAGAGAGAAACAGAGTGTGAGCAGGGGACGGGCAGAAAGAGACGGAGACACAGAATCTGAAGCAGGTTCCAAGCTCTGAGCTGTCAGCACAGAACCTGATGCGGGGCTTGAACCCACAAACTGTGAGATCATGACCTGAGCTGAAGTTGACTGCTTAGCCAACTGAGCCACCCAGCTGCCCCTCTAAGCCTTAGTAAGAATATTCTGAGAGAGATTTCTACCTAAGGCAAGGTCTTTGAAGTAAATAAACTGCCTTTAAGTCAATGAATCTGTATTTATCTGTCTCAGTTAGGTGTATGGTTTGGGGGACTTCCTTAGTCACTCAGAGCTCCCACTTCCTAATCTATAGAATGGAAATAATGAGATGTGGTTCACATAGTTTTGGGGAGTAGGGAATGAAATAATGGGTGTGAGGGTGTGAAATAATGCCTTACACATGAGGCATTAAGCATTAAGTCAATATTTAAAAGAAGACCCTTCTTCCTGCAATTGTATTGCAGATTTTTGTCCTTTTGGCCTGTCTTGTCTTCCCCACAAGGAGCCCAAGAGAGTGGTGACTTAGGACTCTTCAAGAGGGTAATATTTCTAGAAATTCTCAAATTGTTTTCATTTTAGTTTTGATATTATTCCAGCTCTGTTCCATATTCCTTTTAGTAATTAAAACAAAATCATGTACAAGTGAGTCTAAAGACGCATTCAGAGATGCTTTGAAATATATTTTATAGAAAGAAAACCAACATTATCAATGCCAGCACAGGGTCAATGGTTTGAGGGTGATGAATTCGAGGGCCTGGAACAGTGCCTGGTGCAGAGTAAGTACCAAGCCCAACGTGGGGCTTGAACTCATGAACCACAAGATCATGACATGAGCTGAAGTTAGAGGCTTAACAGACTGAGGCACCCAGGTGCCCCTGAAAAAAGTTTTTTAAATAATGTTTTGAAGCACTTTAAAATTATACAAAATTCAAATGTAATTTCCACAAATATAGTTTTATTGGAAAAGAAACATGTCCATTCACATATTGTCTCTGCTACTTTTTCCTGTAAGAAAAAATTAAATACTTATGAGAGAGACCGCATGACCCACAGAACATAAAATATTTACTCTTTGGTACTTTCGGGAAAAGTTTGCCAACCCCCTGATATGACCAAAACCCTTTGGCAAATGTAAAGAAAGGTGGATGTGAGGACTTGAATTTCTCAGGAATGTCGTTGCCCTCCACCCCTCTTGAGGCCCCCTCCTCCCATACTCCCATGGGCTGCGTGCGCAGCTGCGCTTCATTAGGGGATGGTGTTGGGTGGAAAGAAATCACTGACAGAGCAGTTCGGTGAATTTCTGGGGTGGAGAAAGAAGGCGGAAAGAGGCTTGTTGGGTAGAGTGAAGGCGAGGCTTTCTTCCCAACCTTGAATTACAGCCACATGAGTTTCTCTCTTTTTTTCATCTGTAGAACTATAACTTTGAATGAGCACAGGAAGTGGAGAAGCTCAGCAGTCCCAAGAGGAGAGGCAATGGCCACATCACATCATAAGTATCTTCTCCCTGACGCTGGTCTGTGATCAGCAGCGCGGCCTGCTCAGAGGCCTTCCCAGCATCTACCCTTTCTTCGCTGGGAACCAGCACAGTTCCCAGTCTTCTGGGACTTTCACACAGTGCCTGGAGCCAGGAGTCAATTCGTCTGGGTTCTTTGCTGTGCTTTGTCAGCGGCCCTCCAGGGTGGTGATTGAGGGTTGATTCCTTCCCTTCTACCTTAAACGTGAACAATAGGGTGGTAACAGCAGAGAAATGTCTGCTTCTTTTTTTATGTTCTAAAATTGTGGTAAAATGTGTACAGTATAAAGTTTACTATTTTAACCATTTAAAAATTTTTTAATGTCTATTTTCGAGAGACAGAGCATGAGGGGGGAGGGACAGAGAGAGCGAGAAAGACAGGGAGACATAGAATCCAAAGCAGGCTACAGGCTCTGAGCTGTCAGCACAAAGCCCAATACGGGACTCGAACTCAGGAACTGAGATCATGACCTGAGCTGATGACCAAAGTCTGATGCTCAATGGACTGAGCTACCCAGGCGCCCCTAATGGGTATTAAATAGTATCTCATTGTGGTTTTGATTCACGTTTCTCTAATGATTATTTTGAAGCATCCTTTCATTGGCTAGTTGTCTGTCTTTTTTGAAGAAATGCCTGTTCAAGTCCTTTGTGCATTTTTAAATCAGATAGATTTTGTTGAATTATAGTTCTTTATATATTCTAGATGTTAATCCCTTATCAGATATATGATTTGCAAATATTTTTTTCCTATCCCATGCATTACTTCTTTACTCTGTTGATGGTGTCCGTTGATGCACAAAAATTTTAATTTTGATGTAGTCTGACTTCTCTGATTTGTTGTTGCCTGTGATTTTGGTGTCATATCCAAGTAATCATTGCCAAATCCAATGCTATGGAGACTTTTCTCCTATGTTTCTTTCTAAGAGTTTTACAGTTTTAGGTCTTATGTTTAGGCCTTTGTTCCATTTGGGGTTAATTTTTATATATAGCACATGGTAAGGGTCCAACTTCATTCTTTTCCATGTGGATACCCAGATTCTCTAACACCATTTGTTGAAAAAACTGTCTTTTCCCCCACATTGAGTGGTCTTGGCACCCTTATCAAAAATCCTTGATCGTCTATATGAAGGTTTATTTGTGAGTCAGCTGGAGTTTTGGTATTAGCAGGCATGCCTCTGAAGTCTAGACCTAAGTTATGAAAATGCTCCACAGATGATCTAATTAAAAAGTCAAGGCCTTCATGCTATTAGAACATTGGTGATAGCTCAGTTTGTGCTAAAGTTTCCGATGTATCAACATAGGTTTGCAAGCTCCTAGAAAGCAGGAACTCTCTTATAACTCACATAGAAACTTACTCTATATGTATTGTTCAACTATTATTTGCATCATATAGCTCTCAGGATGCAGACATTTTTCTCCAAGAGCTTGCTAATTACTGGAGAAGCAAACATGCAGGCATACGAATGTCTTTTTGTTAGAAGAGTGCTCTAGAAGATGAACTAGAGGTACCAAGAAGAAAGTGGTAAAATCCAACAAGAGAGAAGGGACAAACTTCTTAGAAGTGGTGACACTTCTGCTGAGTTCCAAAGGTGGATATTCAAAGTAAAAGAGGCCTGTGTTGAAGGGAGCTGGAGGGAGGCCACAATATGCCATTGGAAGACTATCATGGAGTGTATATTACAAGGCCAGGAGGAGTGGATGAGGAGCTTGTGTGGGTAGGCAGGAGTCAGATCCTAGAACGTGAACTTTATTATGCATGTGATTGAAAGGATTTGCATGTCTACCCCTTAGACCAGTCCTTAGCATCTTTAATTATTTATTCAATTGATTTTAGTCTAGTAAAATAATTGTTTCTTTCCCTTCTCACATACTGCCTCCTTTGCTTCTTTTTTCTTCTTTGTTTTCTTTTCTCTTCCCTCTTTGGTGGCTTTCCTATTTTTTCCTGGAGATATGTCTCAGCTACAGAAGGACATAAACAACACTGAGGCATGAATTCAGACAAAACAACAACCACAAAAAAGGGAACCCATACGAGAAAACATTGAAGCTACCTAGGTTAGGCTCAGTTGAACTTCCAAGTGTGTTTTAAATTAGGTCATCTCAACCATGACTACAAGTTCAAGACATTCAAAGCAACCTTATTGGAACTGGAACAAGGCATATTTGGTTTCCTCTAAAGGATTTTTTTAAATGTTTTATTTATTTCTGAGAGAGAGACAGTGTGAGCAGGGGTGGGACAGAGAGAGAGAGATACAGAATCAGAAGCAGCCTCCAGGCTCTGAGCTAGCTGTCAGCACAGAGCCCGATGCAGGGTTTGAACCCACAAACCGTGAGACCATGACCTGAGCTGAAGTAGGACACTCAACTGACTGAGTCACCCAAGGGCCCCTAAAGGATTTTTAAAAATAGAGCTAAGGGCAGAGCTCTCAAATGTAAAAATACATAAAATGAAAGCCCATAAGCAAATGGTGTTCATAATAAATGGCATTAAAACTTCCAAACTATCAAAAGTTGTAATCCCTTAGTAACATATTACTTATAGGAATAGTGCTTCTCCAGCCACCTCATTTATCTGGGCAGGGCCAATCAGATGAAAGTAAGCAGAGGAAGCATTGGGAATAATCAAAACATGTGCAGAGTCTGCAAACCCAGACAGGATTTGCTCTTCTTTTCCACCTGGTATAAGCAAATTTGGTTACCTAGTTTCCTAAGAGACAGAATATGACCAGCAAGTAAAAAGGGCAACAAAAGAGAGATGGCTAGAAACAGGTACAAATTTCTTCTGAGAAAAAAAAAAATATTATTGGTTTGATAAGAAGAAGACAAGAAAAAATATGAAAGGAAAGATCCAGAACCTTCAAAGAGAAAACCTATATACAATATATATAGCATCTTGGGATTATTTATTAAGGACATGGAGACCTGCCTACCTCAATAGCCTACAATGTATCTCCAAAGGAAAGCACAGAATCAAAGTTAATATTCATAATGATCCCTTCCAGCAGTACAGTTTGGGCCCACAAAGTAGCCACAATAAACTATTCGGGAAAATTCACTTCTACAGAAAAAACTGTATCTTATTCTGCCATGATGCCAGTTAAATGAAACATCAGACCATCTCACCTAATTTCAGCTTAATTCCCAGTTTAATTACTATAATAGCAAAACTGTATAGAGAGCTTATACAATTTCCCTATGCACCAAACATGACCTTAATCAAGACTCAGTTTCCTTATCTGTAAACTAATGATCAATCATAAGGTTGTATACATCATAGATCTGTTGGAAGGACCAAAAAGAGAATTCATGTTCATCATCCAGGCCTCAATGCTTCATAAATGGGAAATACTACCATAACTACCACTGCAACCATGTTGATCTTGTACATCGTACAGTAAACCTTGGTTTGTGAGCATAATTCATTCAGAAAACATGCTTGTAACCAAAGCACTTGCATATCAAAGCAAATTTCAAGAACCATTGGTTGTGATCATGTGATGCTTGGTGTCACATGCTACTATTATTGTAAGACATTGCTCATTTGTTAAGTTAAATTTTATTACATATGTTTGTTCATCTTGTGGAACAAGTTACTTGTAATCCAAGGTTTTACCATACCTGCGTTCCTATTTATGAACTATGTGATCTAGGGAAAGTCAACTAACTTGTTTCTGCCTCAGGTTTCTCATCTAGAAAATGAAGAATAGCTATAGAATCTCTCCCTCCTGGGGTTGCTACAAGATTAAATGGGATAATATATGAAAAACACAAGCATAGACTAAGGATTTGAGTACTATTGGCTGTAATTACTATTGTTGTTACCCTCCATTTTACTTCTAAGGATGGTAGTTCTCAAAGTGTAGTTTGGGGACCCTGGGGCGATCCCTTTTCCAGGTGGTCTGTGAGGTCCAAACTATTTTCATAGTAATATTAAAATGTTGTATCTTTTTCACTCCTGCTTTCTTGAAAGTACAGTGGAGTTTACCAGAGGCAACGCAAACTGTGATGTCACTACAGATCAAATGTAGAAGTATATTTGAGACTCCAGCTATCTCCTATTAAACAAGAGAGATTTGAAAAAAATGTAAAACAATGTTATTTTTTTATTTTTGCAAAATATAGTCATTTTCTCCGAAAGTATGTTTTTGTGTTAGATGGAGTTTATTGCTGTTATTTATTTAATTGAATAAGTATTTTTAGAAGTTTATTTATTTACTTTGAGAGAGGCAGAGAGAGTGAGTAAGTGGGGGAGGGGAAGGGGGCCAATAACAAAGGAGGGAGAGAGAATCCCAAGCAGGCTCTGCACTGTCAGCATGGAGGCGATTGTGGGCCTCAAACTCATGAACAGTGTGATCATGACCTGAGCCAAAACTCAGAGTTGGACACTTAACCGACTGGGCCACACAGGGGCCCCAAAACGAATGAGTATTTTTTAAAGATTAGTTTTCGCTTCTAATATGGCAAACATCAATAGGTATATCCACGAAACCCAGAAATTCTTTGGGCTCCTCAATAATTTTAAGACCATAAAAGGATCCTGAGACAGAGAAGCTTGAGAACTGCTGTTTTAGTATAGAAAGCTTCAGAGTTGTGGACATCATCAAGGTAACTTGCTTAAGATTTTAAGTATAAGTAGAGTCAAGCCTCAACCAAAGTTTTCTGATAATGAAACCTACTGGTCATTATAATACATCGCACCCCAAAAGTCATGGAGCTCCCACATGGGGAGAGAGACCAATGGTATCACAATGGGTTTATGGCTGAATACTATTACAGAGCCTTCTCTGCTCTACTTAGTAGGACTCTAGTCATTCAAGAGTCTAGAGCCAAGGACTCTAGTCGTGGCATTCAAGGTAAATAAATATTCTCCGATATCTTAAATTTTATTCCAGGGGCACCTGGGTGGCTTAGTCGGTTAAGCGTCCGACTTTCACTTAGGTCATGATCTCGCGGTTCGTGGGTTCGAGCCCCGCGTCAGGCTCTGTGCTGACTGCCAGCTCAGAGCCTGGAGCCTGTTTCGGAGTCAGTGACTCCCTCTCTCTCTGACCCTCCCCTGCTCACGCTGTCTCTCTCTCTCTCTCCTAGAAATAAATAAAACATTTTAAAAAAATTTTTATTCCAAGTGGCTAATCAATGCAGAATCAAATTCACATGCAGTTCTTGCTTGGTGATTAAGAAGAGGCACCTAGCATTAATACTCTTAAGTTGTGGTTCCAGAGTCCAAAATGATTCCCATCACGGGGTTTCAATCTAAATATCAGGCAAGAATTCTCACCCATTTGTAAGCCACATTAAATACGCTTTTCAGGAGTTCAAGAACTAATCCCTGAAGGAACTGGGTCAAGTTCTTTCCAGTCCTGTCCCAATACCACAGATATCTAAGCTTCAGTTTTAAGGCCATACTTTGGGTTGCCAAGGCATACTTTAAAGGAAGGAAAATAAACGGGGACAGTCTTCCACAGAAAAGACATATGTGGTCTCCCTTTGAATAAACATTCGATACTTGAGTGTAGTTCACTGGAACAAATTGGTTTAAGTATGTAATATTCTGATTTAGGGTTCTCACCATTGTCTCGGTGCAAAGTTGACACCTGCTGCATTGTTTAAGACCTTTTGTCTCAGGAGCTTCAGATTTTCACACACATATACACATGCATATATAATGCATTTGGTTGGGTTGGATTGAAATCTTCAGTAGTAATTCAAAGAGTGGGTTACAGGGCAATGTCACAGGTTTGCATGCATAATACAGGATTTGCTGATAAGTGAAATGGGCTTTTGGAAATTCAATTGGTTTATTTCAACCCAATGCTTATTTGACATATATGTCACATTTATGCTGAAGGGTCATAGCATTCTTCTATTTCTTCTCCAATAATGTTAATTCTTAAAATGTTACCCAATGTCGGCTGTTACTCCACAATGCCAAAGAACCATCTGGAAATAATGAACCTTTATTTTATTATCCTCATCTTTGCAAATCTAATATTTGATAAGAGGGACTTAAATTACCTGGATGTCTAACTATTTTCATTTATAGCTAGATGCCTTGGTGTTGTAGAAAAACAGAAATAAGCAACATGAACCAAAAATCATTTTGATCAGACTATACAGCAACCCAAAACAAAACAACCCTACTCCAATATTTTGCTAAATTTAATCATTTCACCCAAATGGTATCAGATCAGTTTGTGCATGGAATACAATGTGCCAAACAAAACAAGCTATTTTACTCTTGAGATAATGTGGAAGGAGGACAGAGGCCTGGAGAGATCAGCATGAGATATGTTGGGCAAGGCAAAGATTAGATTCTTTCCTTCTCCTCCTTGGAGGATCTGAACAGAGCTGGAGCAGAAATACTAGTCCTCTTATCTTTGACTCTATAGAGTAGGCTACTCTTGTTACATCTTTATCCCAACCAGCACTGTGGTTGTGGAAGAGAGGCATACAACATGTAAGATCTAACTCATACCATAGCTAAGGGTCTCCTCTGCTTCAATTTCTCAAGCCAGTGCCTTGGCACCCACTGGATACTCTCAAGGCTTTTGGGATGATCCACCCATTCACCCAACATCACTACTGTGAGGAGTAAGTGAGATGATTCATTTTTCAGAAATACCAAATAAAAGTGTGCTATCTAGTTAATGATATAGTTTTATAACCTAATGGAAATATATATGAGCCTTGCCCCCCCCACAATGGAGTCCCAAACCCTTAGACACTTCACTTCCTGTTTCTTCCCCACCCCACCCCCTCCATTTTAAGGGCTTTTGTTTCACGGGCTTTGCAACGATCATGCATGAAAGAACTGAAGTCTCTGCGTCACCTCAAGGAATGTACATTTGTTCCAATCAGACTACTTTTTGCCTTAAATGGGCATAGGTGACTTCCGGGTAAGGAGATAAATTGTCTGCTATAACTGCCCCAAGTGTGACGGTTAGTCAGACACCCACTGGTGCCAAGAACCTTGATTAAAGCCTTTCTTCACTGTGATCCCAGTCTCCGCGTCCCATCTTTGATTGGGTCAGTGAGTTTATTTCTCACAACTACATAATCTAAGACTTGAAAATCCAGGCAGCAGACCACTACAACACCCACTACTACTACTGTTAGGTGCTGGTCTATCTTGACCTAGAGAGTTACCTAATTTAGACCTTTCCTGGGACACAAACCTACACAGAAAAGGCTGACCAATTTGAGAACCATCTTGTAAAAGTTATCCAGATGAGATACACCATCAAAGTTTTTGAGGCATTTAAGTATTTTGAGATTTAATCCCATTTTGTCCTGCCTAGAGTTTGGCTTCATTTTTTTCCCTTCTCTAACCTGATCAACAATATTCAAACAGGAGTACAGAGTTAGCCATTTTCTCATAAATCTGGGAAAAAAGTGAAATCCCCTCATGTTCCTAAACTGTACCTTTTTTCTGCTAGCTGGCCAACTGAGTCCTCAAATGGGTTTGGCTTAATGATGCAATTAAATAATTTACAACTGTATAGCCTTGGTCTTTGTCTCAGACGGATGAAAATAGAAATGTAGATGAGACTTTTAGGATAAACGGTGCTGATAAATTGTCCAAAATGACCATACTTACTCAAACCCTCCCTAATAAAATTGAAAGATGGTCATGTTGTATAACCATGCAATTTAGTTCAACAAATAAAGGATTCAGCCCACTGCGCCAGTGCCTGAAAGTATGTTAAGTAACAGATAGACTTCTCTTTTATGAAGCTCGCAGCTTAAGAGTCACAAAAGCAAACATTGATTTCCTATCAATGTGGTGCTTTGGGAACACAGAGGGTGAGGATACTTTCCTCATCACGATTACCATCACAAGCACCTACAAAACACATGTTGTGTCCCATGCTGAGCCCACAGTAGAAATAGCCTAAGCATCCTGGGAGCTGCCCTGTTACTTCCTGATCCTCTGTTGCCAAGGCTGCAGTGATTAATCCCCAGAAAAGCTACAGTTTAGCACCTGTTGAACGATATTAGAGGAAATCATCTGTGTTGCAAATACAGAATATGTTAGGGAGGCTGGACTCAAATGAATCCAGGTTTTGATATCTTTCTCCTTCTGTTTTAGCAGACAAATAATCTGTTGCAACTTTGCTGCCTCTCTTCCATAGCTTGGCTCTGTTCCCGTGCACCATTTTGTTCTAGGCAATGCCTAAACTGATTCTTCAGCGTTAGCCAAAACAAATGAGGAGCTTGGCTCTTGGTCTGGTCGCAGCAGCTGCTGTGATTGAAGTTCTCTGCACCTAAGCAGTGAGGCAGCGTTCCGTTTGACAGATGAACACATTTTCATTACTGGAGAAAGAGGAAGCATTGCATACTGGGACTGGGCACACAAGAAAGAAAGAAGGAAAGAAGGAAAGAAGGAAAGAAAGAAAGAAAGAAAGAAAGAAAGAAAGAAAGAAAGAAAGAAAGAAAGAAAGAAAGAAAGGAAGGAAGGAAGGAAGGAAGGAAGGAAGGAAGGAAGGAAGGAAAAGAGAAAGAAATATTTGGAAAATCGCTTTGTTCTTTCTTATATCAATGGTGGTTATTGTTCAGCTGAAATGTTGGGGAGGAGGCTGACGGTGTGGGAGACTAATACTCTTCTCAGACTGTAACTGTGAGTTGACAGCTGTGTGGTTTCTTGACCTCAGGTTGCCTCAGCCAGAAAAATCCTTTGCAGAACTGCTCTGGGAGGCAGTTTCTGTTCATGCGTGCAGCAAAGGGCATGGAAGGGCCAGGAGGTCTGGGGGAAACCCACATAGAAAGGAAAGGGAAAAAACCATTTGGCTGTTTCCACTATTCAGTCTTACAATGGATCTAAACAGTGACGTGGGTATTTGAAGGTCTTCAACATAGCTACTTGAGACTTCTATGGTGATACGGAAGCTTGTGACAGACTTAACTGCAGGGACATACAGGTTCTTTAGAGAATAGAGCGGATCTCTAGGAGGGCAACTTTGTAAGAGTTTTTGTAGCTTTGGACATGGATTCCTATGATCAAAATGGTAGCCTTTGAAGGCACCCTTGGATCCCAGGTTTTGTGTATGGAGTCCCTAGATAAACTTTAGTTCCACTCACTGGTATAACAAATCCACAAAGTAGAGGAATACTGTAGGAAGGAGAAAAGGAGGAAGATGATAAGAAAATACATAAAATCTAAGGTGTGAAGTCGCAAATGATGAGGCAAAAATTTAGCATAAGTACTGAGGGATGTCTTCAGCAAGGAGAGGAGTCTAGAGTCCTCACAGATGTGTGATTACAGGACCCTCATTTACAATGACCGCTTCACCAAGAACCTCCTGGTTACCTTGTCATCTACTGAAAATGTTGGATTACCTGTCAAAGAAGCTAAAATATATTGACCAACTACTATTGGTCAGAAACTGGGCTAGGTGTTTTATGTAATGACATAGCTATCATAGCATGAAATGTAGGAATTAGATACCTCGTTATAGATACAAAGAAGCTGAAACTCATGCTGTCCAAGGCCACATGGTTAAATGAAACAGTGAGACTTCTAACCCAATCCAGTGTAACCCCAAAGCCATCTTGGAGTTCTTCCTCTATACCCGCATACTCCCCCACCCCCAACCCACACTTTGTCTCCTACATCCTTGGTAACTTGCGACATTCTTTCCTGCCTGGCCCAGATAAAGTCACTGATCTGTCCACACAGGACTCCAGACTGGTAATGACTGATGGGAATTGGTACGCAAGATGCAATCCTTGTGCCTTTACCGATGGGCCAGAGTGGCATGAGGAGGGGAATAATGTTCTTCTCTTGTATATATTTACCAAAAACGTTCAGTACAGCAGGCCATACATTGTCCTTATGTGTTCATTACATTAATTGGTAGGTTTCTTGAGGACTCACCAGGACTGTCTCTTTCTCACTCTTGCATCCTTGTCGCATAATATGCATAATGCTTATTCTCTGATCATCAGGCTAAGGACTCAGACTTGCTTATCTAAAATATCAAATCTCTTCCTATCTAGCATTCCATGTTCATAAAAGCATTTGATGAGGGCTTATTGGTAGTGGTGACTATAATTCCAGAAATATAATGGGGCTTGGTCAGAGTTCTGTAGTAAGTAAGTTGCGAAACCAAGCAAAACTCCAACTTTTCTGTTTCCCTTTGTCTCTTACAGTCCAAGATGATAAAATTCACACCTCATAGAGCTCTAGCTTCCATTTAAACTTCCTAGGATTCCTTAAGTTTTTCATAAAAACCAATTAAGGTTTAATTGTTTTTATAAAAGTGCTACATCTGAAAGAAGCTTCTTTCTTCATCTTATTTTCATTTTCTTCTCTTTTCTTTTCTCTAAATTACTCTTTTATTTTTGCTCTTGCAAATGAATTTGTTTCCGAGTACAACCAGGGGCATGTTGTGAGGGGAAAAAAATGTGTAAATGTCACCTTTTATAAGCAGAAAAATTATGTGTATGAATAACTAACCTTCTCAGACTTGGTTTCTTTATTGGTGTTAGATATCAGTACCCAACTCACAGGATTGTTAGGAGAATTGAATTAATTATCCTATATAAAGCATCTAACAGAATGTTGGGCACATAGTAGGCATGTAGCAAATGTTAGCTTCTATTGTTGTAAATACTGACATGACTTTTCTAAGGAATAACATGGAAAGGATAAAGAAAGTTCCTAACACCATAACCTCTGACCCTTACTATATATTATTATTTTTGTACCTTAATTTCCTTTTATCATAGATTACTGATTACAGAATAGTGTTATGGAATAATTTTTACCATAGATTATTGATTATAGAATAGTGTTATAATAGCTTTGCCATGGATTATTGATCACAGAATAGTTTTGATCAGTCTATCTATCTATCTATCTATCTATCTATCTATCATCTATCTATCTATCATCTATCTAACATCTATCTATCCATCTATCCTCAGACAAGTCAAGGCTTACTATTATGCTTGCCACGCCCACAACTTTTTCCTAGGGAAACCATCTTGCACACAGCAATTCCCGAAGGATAAGGAACATCCTTGGACAGCCATATTCTCAACTATGAGTAAATACTGCATCCACCTTCACCAAGTCAAGCCAGAGTGAACAACTGATTTTAGACTAACCAATCCTTAAGCTAGCCAGTGGCTGTGAAATCTCTAAATCTCTACTCAGTAATAAGCTAAGCAAATAAGATCCTCTCAACTCTACACTTAGTCTTGAGAACTGTGGAGAAGATTAGGCTATTAACAGTAAGCGCTGGATTTTTAAAGGACAGACAGAGAGAAATCATGGAGTAGAGCAGGGGCTGGGACAAACAGAAGCTGAAATTTAACAGAAGCCATGAGGCTGCACTTGTTGCCTGTGACTGCAATCCCTCCATGGCCCCCAGTTAAAAACTCCATGCACCTGTTTTCTACCCATCCCAACTATGAGGCTCTTCTTGGGGGTCTCTGAGTATTCAGCCACTCTTCTCATGCCACGTAGTGGTTGGAGGAGCTCAAAGCTGCCCTCAGACCTATCTGTCAATTTCCTTCTACAGTTGCCACTTGATCACTCAAATGCCAATATGAGACCTGGAATTTGTCTAGGAGGCTTCCACTCTCCCAGACTACATAGGGCAAATTAGAAAATGATACATTCTATTTTGGAATCCTTGTAGCTTGTCTGGTATTTCTATCAGAGGTTCTACTATCCCTTTTATCTCCAACCACAGCTGAGATGGGCCATTTCTCAGGGACTGAAACGCATCCTTGTTATACTACCCTATCTCCCTTCTTTGATCAAGCTCTCTTCTCATTTGGGTGAATTCTAGCACTCCCATAGTCTTCCTTACTCTGGCCTATGGTATTTATACTGTGAGGTTTTCTTTGTTTGTTAGCGATCGCCCTTGAGTTTGCAATATTTGTTTATAACTAATCCAAGTTCACTTTCAAATAATACTGTACCTCTTCATGGGTAGTGCAATTACCTCATAACAGAGTATTCCCAATGCTTCCCTCCTGTCCTTTATAGCATTGCTGTCATCTATGTCATAATCTCCAAACACCTTATCTCTGTTACTATTTTGAACAAACTACTTTTAGATCAGTTAAGAATAATAAAAAGAGGTGTGCCTGGTGACTCAGTCAGTTGAGCATCTAACTCTTGATTTCAGCTTAGGTCATGATCCCAAAGTTGTGGGATCAAGTTCTCAACCAACCTACTTAGGATTCTCTCTCTCTCTCTCCCTCTCTGCCCCTCCTTCACTGTCATTTGTGCTCACTCTCTCTCTAAAAATAAAAAGTTATTTTAAAAAGAATAAGAAAAAGAAAAGATTTTATTTTACTTTCATACACTCTTTTCCTAATACTCTTCTCTTCTTTGTGTAGATCCAAGCTTCTAACCTCTACCATTTTTCTTCTCTCTGAAGTATTTATTTTTGCATTTCTGACAAGGGAGATCTACTGACAACAAATACCCGCAGGATGATTTCACTGGATACAGAATTGTAGTTTGTGGGTACTTTTTTTTTAAATACTTCATTTGGGGTTCCTGGTGGGCTCAACTGACTAAGCATCTGACTTCTGCTCTAGTCATGATCTAGTTTATGACTTTGAGCCCCGCTTTGGACTTGTTTCTGTCACCCCATCAGCTCAGAGCCCACTTTTGATACTTTGTCCACCTCTTTCTCTTTACTCTTCCCTGGACTTGTGCCCTCTCTCTCTCAAAAAATAAATAAAAACATTAAAATAAATAGATAAAGAAATAAGTAAGGAAGTAAATAAATAAATTAATATTTCACTCCTTGCTTGCATGATTTGTAGAGAGAAGTCTGATGAATTCTTATTCTTATTTCTCTATAACTGACATGTTTTTTCCACCTTTGACTTCCTTTAAGATTATCTCTTGGTCTTCAAGTTTTTTTTGCCGTTTGAACATGATACACCTAGCTATAGATTTCTTTTTGGTTCTTGCCATGGTTGGTGGTCTTGAACTTCCTCAATCTGTGGTTTGGTACCTTTTGTTTATTTTGGAAACTCTTTAGATAGCATTACTTCAAATATTTCTTCTGCTCCTTTCTTTCTTCTCCTTCTGGTATTCTCATTACACTTATGTTACACTCTTTGTAATTGTTCTGCAATTCTTGGATACTTTTATTCCGTTTTTTTCATTCTTTTATTTACTTATTTTTTTCACATTTTAGTTTTTGAGGTACTGACATATCTTCAAATTCACTGATTCTCTCCTTGGCCATGCTGATGAACCTATCGAAGGCATTCTTCATTTCTGTTTTTAATTTCTAGCATTCCCTTTGATTCTTTCTTAGAGTTCCCATCTCTGCTTAGATTACCCACTTGTTCTTGCAATACTAGGTTTTGAACCAGAGGCGTTGGTTCTTCCACATTTAAAACCAAAGATGTCAAGCAATTCATTTTCTATTTCAAATACAGTAAAACCTTGGGTTGCTAGGAATTTGTTCTGTGAGGGTTCAACACGATGAGAGAATATTTCTAATAAATTTTCGCTTGATAAATGAGTGATGAGTAGTATGTGATGCTGAATGTCACATGATCACAACTGAGCCAATGGTTCTCTCTCTCTCTCTGCGGGATTGTAGATGATTATCTCCCATGCTCAGATGCTCAGTCTCAGACCGTGGTGTTTGTTAAAAATCAGTAATTTTTCAGAACGTTGGAAAACTACCAGGACTAGTGTATTTTTTGTCACTTTGAAGCATCTATGGGCAGCCCTTTGCTTTTCCATACAAGAGGAAGCTTAGGAATGCTTTGCTTCATTCTAGGGCAGGCTGCCTGCAGATATAGACCCTTTCCTCTGCTGCTTTATTGCCAGTTACATTAAATACAGTTTATGACAAGAGTTTATTAATACTGTACCGTAGTCAACATCCATGCGAACATATACAATGGTCCCCATGCAGAAAAAGATTCCAGTGAGACAATAGATAGCAGTGATTCTGTTAGTGATAGTGAAAGTCATCCTCCACAAACCCTCCACTTTCTTGTCTCCCTCATACCAGCCATGAAGGTTTTCAAAGGTAAGTGCAGGTTAATTTGTTTCTTTTTCCTTATATCTTGTATTTTCTTTACAATTTTGTATTATATTACAGTATTGTAATCATTTTTATATGAATATTTTTGGGTTGTGGAATGTATCCTCTGAGTTTCCATTATTTCTTATGGGGAAATTCGCTTTGATATACAAGTGCTTTGAATGACAAGCGTGTTTCTGGATGGACTTATGCTCACAAACCAAGGTTTTACTGTCCTTGGTTCTTGCAATCTAAGGATTGGCTTTCAAGATTGCTTTTTTTCTGCTTTACATCTCCCCAAATCTACATATAAGAAGTCGAAAGTATTCCATGGTATAGATAAACCACATCTTCTTGAGCGAAATAAGTCAGNGTATCGGCCCTACCCTCAAGGCATCATTATTATAATCCAAGTTCTGATGCTGCTTGAATCATTAGAGGTTGGGAAAGATGAGGTAAACAGACTTCCAAATTAAAGTATCCTCTTACTACATTTTGCCCTTAACGGGGTTGTGAAACAGAGAACAAAGGACTCACACTACACTGACCCAACTGAGAAGCAAGCTTGCCCTGACCAACACTGCAAAGATGAGACGGAGGAAGCCCCTCCACTCTACCATCAAACATTACAGCACAGCTTATTTATCCATTTATTTGGCCAATCGATTGACACCTTGGTGGCCATAATAAGTAGAAGGAAATCCAGATATACCCCATTTCTTTCCAAAAAAAAAAAGAGAGAGAGAGAGAGAGAGAGAAATTTGATACTGTTCTTGGGATTGAGGAAAACTAATTAATTTGACAGCTAATCACGAACTCCTAAGGGAAAAATCAATATAGAGCAAAATAGTGTGGTCTGTAATTCTGTACGGTATTCCCTCTAGTACGTTGATGGCATAGCATTGGTGTCATCTATTTGAGACGGGGATATTACCAACTATAATGCTTCTGTTGATATTTCAAAAAGATTCTAATCTCATTTCAGTAATAGCTTCTGTCATTCCCAGTGACACATATGCCATAACACTCTTGGTTAAATTGACAGAAATATTAATGTGCTCAGATTTTATATTATTCGGACCACTGTATGTCTCTTTCTTAGTATTCAATTACCTTTGCTTTAGAAACAGCAGCAGAGCCCGACTGCCCAATACTAGTGCATTAGGTATTATTCATGAGGGATATCTGTCTTATCTCTATGTGATTTTGGATTTCTCCCCCAGAAAACCTATCTACAACTATATGGATTTTCTTCTTTAACTTTTATACTTTTCCATCTTCTATAACTCAGAAGAACTTGCTTTATCCCTTGCTCCTCATCTTCATTTTATTCCCTTGGAATTATTGCCTTTCAGCATTGAGGTAGATTTATGGCCCATGCCTCAATCTGATGGTTGAAAGTGTTCTACGCCTTCTCTGCCAAATTCCTCTTCCATCCTGAAATTCATTGCCTTCCAATAGCCAATTCTCTCTTTGCTATTACTATTACATAGATCCTCTTTGAAGAGATTTTTTACAATGTAGTTTTCACCTCTTACTCTAGTTTTATGTTTTAGTATCAGTTACAACAATCCAAATCTTTCTTCTACTCCATGAACCTTCAGATATTTAAAATAGCTACTAGGAGCATTTACTTCTCTGGACTAAATATCCCTAGGTCCTTCAATCATTCATCATAGAATATAATTGTGAATTTCCTTACTATCTAGTTGGTGACTCAACATGTGTTTGAGTTACACATCCAACAACATTTTGGAAGGAATGTTAGGCAGTTTTCCTAACTGCATCAGAATTTCAACTGGAATGACTAAGAGTATGTGATTATCTTAATCACATTAAAATTTAAAATTTAAATTTAAATGGAACTTTAGAAAAGTGAAAACAAAAATAAAAAAGAGGTTAAATGGGATTCACTAATTCAGACAATAGTTTATTCTATTGTCATATGATTTCCTATAAATTTGATAGTGAACATTTTTAGATGTGATAAAGCAGTGATATTCAGTACCAGGCTCAGTGTCTGAAACTTAGTCTATACTCAGCAAATATTTGCTAAGTACATAGCAGACATTTTGATATATATTTCAAATTCTCTTCCACTGAAATACTGGTACCAAGGCATGGGAATGCTATGGAAGGTTTGGAGAATTGTCTAGGAGATTCCATGATGGTTACAGAATGTATTTAGTAGAGATTGGGTGAGGAATGGGCAATCGTGTTAGAAAGAAGAGCTAGAAGATTTGTTTTAAAATTCTCGGGGCGCCTGGGTGGCTTAGTCGGTTAAGCGTCCGACTTTCGCTTGGGTCATGATCTCACGGTTCGTGGGTTCGAGCCCCGCGTCGGGCTCTGTGCTGACTGCCAGTTCAGAGCCTGGAGCCTGTTTCAGTCTGTGACTCCCTCTCTCTCTGACCCTCCCCTGCTCACGCTGTCTCTCTCTCTCTCCTAAAAATAAATAAAACATTTAAAAAATAAATAAATAAAAAAATAAAATTCTAACTGTGTAGTAAATAATATTTTTACTTCTACTCTATGTGACAAATCAATTTAATAAGGTTCTCTAAAGTTACTTTTATTTACCCTTCACCTAAGATTAAGAAATTACCCATTGTCCATAGTAAAGATTATTATTTTTAAAAAAATTTTTTAACGTTTATTTATTTTTTGAGAGACAGACAGAGTGTGAACAGGGGAGGTGCAGAGAGAGAAGGAGACATGGAATCAGAAGCAAGTTCCAGGCTCTGAGATGTCAGCACAGAGCTCGATGTGGGGCTTGAACTCATGAACTGTGAGATCATGACCTGAGCTGAAGTGGGCTGCTTAACCAACTGAGCCACCCAGGTGCCCCAAGATTATTATTTTTGTTTAGTTTTGTTTACTCCCCTTTGGAAGGTGATGGAGCTTCTGGGAAGGTAAAAACCATTCTTCCACCAACACACCTATTGGAGACGCCATTACTCAGATTCCTCATATGTTTTTGTCCTAGATGATCTGCATTGGTTGTACACTGTCACTGACTATGAAAAACTATATACAAGAAACTATCAGACTCTGTCATGTTAGCGCTTAACATTTACTTGAAATAGCAAGGCTTCGTAGTGGTTGTAGAGAAATACTTACGTGCACTGTGAAGTGTCTGCTACCTGCTACTTTTTCTTCCGGGAATGATTTATTCTCCCTAAGTTCTTCTGCATGTTCTTTGAATTTTCTTGTTTCTTTGTCTCTTTGTCTCTCCCGCAGATGCCTCTCAAGTCTATCTGTATTGTTTCCAGAAGGAAAACATACCCTGCTTGTTTTAGTCCAAAATCGATCATTTTCAAGCCAAAAAATGTGCTCTCATCAGAGTAACAGTTATATAAAAACACTTTTAAACATTCTTCCAGGCTTTTACTCTCTGATCATCCCAGGCCCATTAATCCTAAGGTTACACATATGATGCTTTCAAAGTGTGGTATCTAGGATGGAATCCAATACCACAGGTGAGATCTGATCCTAGCTTTCTCCTAGCTTGAAAGACATGGCTATTCCATTTGGAGGGATATATTGGACATGAGCTGATGATGGATTGCCTTTATTAAGTATCCCATGTAAGAGAACATTATGTTCAGCTTTGGAGGATTAATAACCTTATTGACAGCATAGTAGAAAGCAGAGAATTTTTCCTCAAAAACTAACACAATGTAAGGCAGAGCTAAAAACCAAGTTACCACTGATGCTAGTCATAAAAGATCACCTGGTAGGGTCCCACACATCGATGTTTGAGCAGCCTTCGAAACATGAGCCATTTAGGCCACAGTACGGATTTGATGCATTTCATATAGACACCTCTTTGGGGGAAGGTTGGGAAGTAGGAACACTTGTTCAGTGCCTGCCATGTGTCAGCACTACCTCACTAAATTTTCAGAACATTCCTTTAAACTTCCATTGTTATTTCTGTCTATGGATGGGGAAACTAAGTCTCAAAGAAAAGTTAAGGAGCATGCATTTTATTAACTGGCAGGTCAAGAGTATAACTCAAATAATTTACTCTAAAGACCAAGGTCTTCCTACTACACCATGCTTCCCAGCGATTTGCCTGTGGGTAAAGCAAAGATTATGTTCCAGAGAGAACATTACCCAACAAGTGAAAAAAAAAAAAAAACAGAACATAAGAAAAGTAACCTACAACAATGGATACAGTTCATAAATATAAATCTAATTGTTACAATGATTCTAAATGGAAATGTATTAGATCTAATCATATTATTATTTGGTCATGTTGTGTATATAAAATTATTTTAGGTATACATTTTTTAAGTGTTTACTTTCTTACTTTGAGAGAGAGAGTGTGTGTGCATGTGCACGGGAAAGGGAGAGACAGAGAGAACAGGAGAAAGAGAATCTGACAGTGCAGAGCCTGACATGGGGCTCAATCCCATGATCCATGAGATCATGACTTGACCCCAATACAAGAGTCAGACATTTTAGCCAACTGAGGTACCCAGGTGCCCCAAGGCAGAGTCCTTTTAAAGCATAAAGTTTTGATGCTATATATCTATAAATACACAAGGAATCACAGACGTCACAGCAAAAAGGTACATTTACCATAACTTGGTCAAGCATCCCATTTTTATCAATAAAGAAATGAAGACCCAGAAAGGCCTAGAAATCGAATGTTATTATTGGGCGCTTGGGTGGCTCAGTCGGTTGAGCATCTGACTTCAGTTCAGGTCATGATCTCTTGGTTTGTGGGTTCGAGCCTTGCATCAGGCTCTTTACTGACAGCTCAGAGCCTGGAGCCTGCTTCGGATTCTGTGTCTCCCTCTCTCTCTGACCCTCCCCTGCTCACGCTCTCTCTCTCTCTCTCTCTGAAATAAATAAAACATTAAAAAAAAAAACAATGTTACCATAATACTTCCCCTATGTAGGATGACTGTGTCATTCATTTTCCAACTGGCAAAATTTTTGATAGTGTAAGAATTTTCAACTGGATGGGACTCCAGGGACTGGGTGCTGGGACTGTCCCAGACAGATCAGGATTTACAGTTGATCCCAAACAACACAAGTGAGAACTGCAGGGTCCACTTATATGTAGACATCATCAGCACAGAGCCTGATGTGGGGCTCGAACCCATGAACCGTGAGATCATGACCTGAGCCAAAGTCGGACACTTAACCGACTGAGCCACTCAGGAGCCCCTGGAGGAGTCAACACTTGTACATGGATATTTGACTGCTTTGGGAGTCAGTACCCCTGAACCCCCCTGTTGTTCAAGGATCAATGGTATAGTTATTCTAACCTCTTTGAACTTTTATAATAATGAAATGAGACGACATATGTGAAAGCGCTTGGATTGAACCCTGGCACGTACTCTGAAAGTACAAACAAACTTTGGTTCAGTCTGAGCCTGTACTCAAGTTGCCCAGGAAAATAGTGGAAGGAGTGTGAATTAGACACAAGCTCTAACTTCTGTGGCTAAGAGTCAATAGTACCAAGTGAAACAAACAAAGCTGCAAAATGACAACTAATCATCAAGGGTTATTTTTGTTCATTTTAATTTGTGTTTCTGTTTTGTATCTAACATAGACTTCCTGTCATGTCTTCCCCCGTTTTATACATTTTATAGCTTGACCAAATTGTCCAATTACTTTAAGATAGAAACACATCCCACAGGCAGCTGTGCAGATTAATAAATGCCACCGGAAGGAAGGAAAGACAGGATAAAAGAAAGAGGGGAGAGAGAAGGAGGGGTGAGGAAGAAAGATGGGACAGCAACTGTTTCATAAGATACAAACTTCTGGAATCTGTACCCTGACAAAATGCTATACATTTTCGATTGAACTGTTTTATTTTTTTAAGATTTTATTTTATTTTTAAACATTTATTTATTTTGATCGAGACAGAGGGAGAATATCAAGCAGTTTCTGTTCTGACAGCGCAGACTTGGGGTTTGCACTCATGAACGATGAGACCATGACCTGAGCTGAAACCAAGAGTCAGATGGTTAACAAACTGAGCCACTCAGGTACCCCTGGATGGAACTGTTTTAAAAGGAAACTAGATTGAGTACTGTTTTGTAACTTAGAAGCAACAGTTTGACTCATTGTAAAATGAGGAAATTCCTCATGCTACTCCTATTTCACTGTGAACCAGCTGTCCCTATATCTCTGTTTCCACTGTATATTCATTTAGTGGATTCTGCTTTCAGAGCCCATTGAACTCACCCTTTCTCTGCTTTTGCCATAGGGATAACTGCAATTCGGCCCTTAATTTTTGGCTAACCGCAGGGTGAATGGCATGGTATCACTTTCTCGTGTTAAGTTATGAGCACCCAAGGGTAGTTAAATGGTACTCCCCACACAAATGCCTTTTCTAGGTTATGCCACTAAACTCCAAATTTCATAAGTTTTGATTCTGTCTTCAAAGAGACATAGAAGTATTCACTTCTCTGTTTCCAAATCCCAGAAGCTGGCTCTCTTCAAGACATTTTTGGTTGAAATCTTATCCCAGGAAAAGCAGCACATGAACCAATTCTACTCGTCATTTGTCTAATTGCAAGAAGGAGATAGAATTTAATTGTTATCGCAACTGTGAAAGTGAGCAGTGAAAACGAAAATATCTTATATTCCCATGGCACCATATATTTTGCAAAAAAATATATTGTTTTAGTCAGGATAAGATAGTTTAAGCTGCAGTAACAAATTAATCTTTAAATCTTAGTGCTTAATCCACTAAAGCTTTATATCTTGCCATATATGATATCCAATGTAGGTGCGCTGGGAACTCACATTAGTTCACAGATCACAGGCTGATGAAGGCTCCATTATCCTAACTAGACATGTGCCTTTGGAGTTTGCTGTGCCAGCCTTAGAAAACATGTATTCTTCTGTAGTTTGACCTCCGTTGGAAAAACATCACTTGCGTTCATAACATTTGGCCAGAACTAGTCATGTCACCCCACCTGGGGTGGAAATACAAGTGATGGCCTGACTATTCCATAAGTGACAGATGGTCTCTGCCACACACATTTATGTCAATGTCATCAGGTAGGCATAATAACCTTGAGATGTTGACAATTTTGTTACTAGTAACAATATAGCAACCATGTAGCGTTTCCCCATTCTGTATTAGGGAATGGACCCTTGCAACATCTGGAAACTGAGGCTCAAGGAGAGTAGTGTGTGAGTTCAGGTCAGGCCAGAATCGGATGCTATGATGGAGTTAGAAGCAGAAGAGATTCATTGGGGGTCACTCCCATGAAACCTAAAGGAGAGAGGGAACAGAGCAGACATGAAAGCCTTTGGATTACAGTGGAGGTCTGATTCCTGCAAGAGCACAGGGAAGGGAAAGAGACAGCCTCAGACTGGCCAGCACCTCTGTGGGTCCCGGAGCCCAAAGGGAGATCCAAAGGGAAGATTAATAGTAGCAGAATTTCCACACTGAGCAGAAATGGCCAGACCCTAGGGCCCATTCCATGCTCAGCGAGCAGCTAACACTGAGGCAGATCCCAAAGGCAGAGAAGTTAGAGGCTGTCAGCTGAGTGCTCTTCACAGAAGATTCCTCTTGCCAGGCTGCCACGGATAGCTACACAGAGGGTAATTGGGTGAGCCCCCAAACATACTCCAGGTTCCTGGTGTTAAGACTTTCTGCTACTCAGCAAGCTCTGCGAGTTATTGCTAAACCGTTAGTACAGTTACCTTACTATGAACTGGAGAAAGAACAACCTTTTTAAAAATGAATACAGAAGCAATGGGGGGCAATAGTAAAGTCAAGTGGTCGTGAGATTACAGTTCTAGCCTCATTTCTGCCGTTAACTAGCTGTGTGACCTCAGGCCAGCCATCTGACCTCTGTATGCCTTGATTCTCTCCTGTGTGAAGGTAGATGATTGGACTAGACCAGTAGTTCTCAAACTTCACTGTGAGTCATGATCACCAGGAAGGCTGGAGAAAACAGAGTTTCTGTCTTAGGTGAGGCTGGAAATCTACATTTCTAACAAGTTCCCAGATGCTGCTGCTGGTTAGGAGCCTACACTTTGAGAACCACTCACCTAGATGCTCTTTAAGCTCATTTTAAGGTCGTGGATACTATATGCTTGTGATTCAGCTCCATTCCTTTAAAATAATCATGACCATAGTTATTTATACCCATTTCCTCACTCTGCATTATAAACTAATATAAACGTTGCCTTTATTGTTATCTATATAATGCCTGTATAAATCACTTATAATTTAATTAAAAACAACGAAGGATTCCTTACCCTGTGACATACATTACACCAAATATAGAGAAAATATCCTTTATGTTTGAGTTAAGAGAATGATAGAAGAGGTGTGCCTGGGTGGCCCAGTCAGTTAAGCTTCTGACTTCGGTCATGATCTCATGGTTTGTGGGTTTGACCTCCACGTAGGCTCTGCGCTGACAGCTCAAAGCCTGGAGTCTGCTTCGGATTCTGTGTCTCCCTCTTTCTCTCTGTCCCTCCCTCGCTCATACTCTGTCTCTCTCTCTTTCAAAAATAAACAAACATTAAAAAGAGAAATTAAAAAAAGAGACTAATAGAAGAGATATTCCCTCATCATTGTATCTAACATTTAGTGAATAGACACCATGTCCTGGACTTTGTGCCAGCTCCTTAAATCCATTATCTCATTAATATAAGTACATGATTAAACCTTCTGTTATGAGAGTTATAAAGAAGGAATAATAAACTTTTCAGCAGAGAAATACAAACATACTGGGCTTCAGAGCAGACAGACAATGTGGGGGAGGAAGAACCTAGCACAAGGAATACTGTGAGCAAAGTGGCAGGTATACATACATAGCGCAGCCTGTCTGGGGAGTGGAGAGTAGTTTGGTGAAGACTTAGCATAAACTTGAGGTGTTTCGCAGGTGAGAAGGGAATGTTGTTTATGCATGTGGGGGAAGGGAGTAGAATAAATTCGAAGAGGCAGTTCAATTGAGTGGATCCAACATATTTGACATCCGTAACTTAGAGCAGTCTGTACTATACCACCTGGTAGGTAAGCAAACACTGGCCCATATTTTCACTCGAGTGAAATGCAAGAGTGTAAGACATATCTCAGCTCTGCTACAGCCATATGGCCTTGAGCAAGCAAATAGCTCTCTCAGTGTCTTGTTCTGATCTGTAAAATGAATATAGTACTCATCGTGCCTATTTCTAAGGATGGCAAGAGGTAGAATGTGAGAGCATGTTGTTAACCATGCTCTGTGCATTGGTATGATGCTATTAATGAGAAAGCTCTCTTGGATTTTGAAATGTTTTCATTTGAAATGCATTTATTTTTCAACATTTTCAGCTTTCTAGTTTAGTAACAAATATCAGTCTCTTCCAAAAAGTCCAGACCTCCCACAGACAATGGTTGAGCATTTACCCAGTTGTCTGTGGGATGGCCTGCATTTCTGGAAGCTTTAGGAAGGGAGTCCTCAGCTTATTGACTTGGTATCATCAGAGTTTCTCCACCTCCATGGGGTAGGTTGTCCTTTCCTGACTAAATGCAAATAGGGAACTCCCAGAGAGTTAGTCTACGTGATGTTTTGTGGTATAGGACAATAAAAAGATGACATGTACATAATGGAAAACCAAAACACAGTCCACCAAAACATGTTGTAATTAATATATCCCAGGAGGTCAATTGGCTTCTTTCTCTGCCTGGAGCCTAAAGGAACAAAGGGAGGAAGGGGGAAATCCAATGCAATTAGAGAAAATGCAGCTCAGGTGAAGGTCAAGGCTGTGCTCTAGGGATCTTTCATTAACCACTTGAAGGCAGGTTCAGAATGGGTTAATACAAGCCTGACCCCTGGCATTAGGAATATACTATCAAGGGAAAATCAGATTCATAGCCAGTGAAAAGGCAGAAAACCTCATCTACACTTCAATTAACAGATGCATACAGAGCTGGAATTTGGAAAATTGAATTTGTCTATGAGGAACATGCCATGGAAGCTGGCTAAATTGGGACACCTTGCTTTTATGGGTTATCATTCCCCTTAAGCCAATGGCTAAATTAAATGTGAAGACATCCTAAAACCGGATTAGAGGAAATAATTCAAAATTCAGGGGGGACTATTCTCAAAGAGTAGGTACTATCAAATAATCTATATTTGGCTTTAGAATTTTATCTAACTCCTTCTCAGCATAGTTGCCTATACATTTTATTTTGTTGAGATGAATGTTAAAACAGACCAACGTTGTTTGGGTCCTCAATACCTAGAGTGGGGTACAGGGGGTTCAGAGTTCCATTCTGGAAACAAAATGTGAAGTGGAAGCAGGAAGTATATGAAAAACCTCAGAAGCCACCCCTTCAACACTTGATTATCCCCTTAGCTACCATCCTACAATCTTCATCATAAAAGGTTCAGACATTTCCACATCTCCCCTTGGATGTTCCATTAACGCAACGAATCTAGTATGTCTGAAACTGTACACATCCTCTTCTTCAGCAACTTGGCTTTCTTTTTGTCATTTCCATTCCAAATTCGTTATTGTTCAAATCACTTCGCTTCTAGATCCCATGGATAGTCTATGCTCCTCTTTCTTTCTTTCTGTTCAGATCAATTCGCCAAGCGCCATCAATCATACCTTTGTTAACGGCCATCCCCAAATCCCTTCCCTCTTTCTACTTCATCTGTTACTACTCTAGTCTAGTTCAGTATCTCCAGGATTCCTTTACATCTAGAAATGAATCATCTTGATTACAGACTCTCCCAACATTCAATGTCATTCTTTTTATTACTCCCATGTTAATCTTTTAAAAAACCAGTCTTTTGCAGGTGTCCCTTTTCAACTCATAACAATTTGACACATCATTTGTCAGTAGAGACTGCTAGATGACTCCCAGTGTACATTAATCCATTCATTAGGCCTGAGAAACAAAACCCTAGACAAAGTGCTTAGGTCAGAAACCCACCTTTTCCAGTCCCCCTAGGAGTTACATTCAGTCATGTGATCAAGTTCTGTCCAATGAGATATAAGCAGCATTTTCATGGATTCTTTTTTGAGTTGTTTGCTTCAAAAGGGGTCTTTTCTTCATCCTCTTTTCCTCTTTCCCAGTGCTGGAATGTGAACACACTGCCAGAGCTCCAGCAAATGTCTTAAATCTTAAGATAATCTTGAGGGTAGATGTCAGCTCTGAGGATGGCTGAATAGAAAGATAGGAGACAGTCTCGAATGACTTTAGAAAACTGTGACATCAACCAACCCCGGGCCGCCTAATTCTGTATTTTATATTTATTAGAAAAGTAAACATTTGTACATTTAACCCACTATCCTGGGGGTATGTTGTTTACAGGGTGGATAGAAATCTGAGCTGATATACCATTATCCCCTTAGGTACAAAAAGTTCTTAATATAATATTCACAATGGAAACTTGGCCTACCTCTCTAAGCCTGTTTCTACAACACTTCTACCAGAAACATTTTTTGTGTGTGTGATCAAGTTAATATACTCCACATGCGATATGCATTTTCCTCTTTCTAGAATTTACCCTATTACCTCAGGCACCCTGACTTTTATTAAGCCCCATAACTTCTAGCAAATACCTTGCATTGGGACTAAAATAAGTGATACAATAATAGTCTTTTCAGGATGGAAGGAATTTAAAATTTCTCTACTGCCAGACTACACACTGAAAGAAAATTCTCCATATCCTTGAGACTTAAAGTGTATTTGCTGATCCACGGCATTTTCAAGGCTCTGGGTGATTCAAATGCACCTTCAAGTTTGAGAAGCATTTCATCTGCAGCATCACTAATCAAGTGACATTCACCTGCTGTTTAGGTTGCTCACCAATACACAAAATCCCTAGGCTGTCCTTGGACAGCTGTAATTGTTAGCAAGTCATTCCACATTATAAGCTAAAAATTGCCTCCTTAGAAGTTGTGGTCTCTGGAATAACAATAAAAATTACTATTTCTGGTCACTGGAATAACAATAAAAAATTCTGACCTACCACCCACCACAATCATTTAAAGAGGTATCATTGGTTCTAAGCCTTCTCTTTTCTAAGGTGAATAGCCCATTTGAATTGACATTCTTCACATAACCAGAGTTTTGGACATTTCATCTGAGTTTTAATGCACACTTGGTTATTGGTGCCCTAATTAAAATACAAAATTGCAATTCAATATTGTTCTCCAAACGTGTGGGACTAGATGCCAGAAGAAACGGTGAGTGGTCTGTGACTCCCTAAATCTGCAACCTATTTCATGCAAAGTTCAGTTAATCTCTATAGTTTTGATGTTGTTCTTGTGATTAGCATATTTTTACTTATATG
The DNA here is from genome assembly GCF_008692635.1 of Crocuta crocuta. Lineage (NCBI taxonomy): Eukaryota > Metazoa > Chordata > Mammalia > Carnivora > Hyaenidae > Crocuta > Crocuta crocuta. The sequence continues at coordinate 1,499,595 of NW_027529682.1, forward strand.
ACTATCATAAAAATTATTTTTAAAGTATGCTGAAAAATATCAGAAATCACATCTTGTTTTTTCACTTATTTCTTTTAATTGGGAAAAATTATGGGTAAGTCAAGGTCTCTCTTTTCTCCTTTGAGAGTTTCATTTGCTACCACAAAAAAAATAATATATATGTATATATATTAGTTTTTCTATCATCTATCTATCATCTATCTATCTATCTGTCTATCTATCTATCTATCTATCTATCTATCTATCTATCTATCTATCATCTATCTATTGTGCCCTGAGCTCTCTTCAGTAAAAATCTTAGTTTCTAGTTACCCGGAAGACACTTTGACTTTAGTAACTCTCTGGTACCTTAGATTCAACAGCTTTATCTAACTCATCTTTCTATCTTTTTTTAGTGGAGATATATATATACGTATGTATATATATAGTTATATATATAAATATATGTGCCTTATTTCCCTTTTAGAGAGCAGTTTTATTGACAACTGGAATTCATATTTCCCATAACACCTAGCACAATGAAGAATTCACACTAGACACCAAAGAAATATTTTTAAATGAATGAGTCACTGTTTATTCACTGAGACATAGGACATTACTAGATTAGACTTCAGCAGAATGAGTTGGGAGAGACAAACCAGGAAAATGCCAGAACTCTTGCTATCTTTAGGTGAAATGCATAGCTCCCTGTGGGATTGTCCCAACAAAGGAGCTGACCTAGTTTAATAGAGTATAAATATAGTGTGTTCCCAAAAAGTCCCCAAACACTAGATACACAAAAGTGTGTCCTCAGTGTTTCAGGTGGTGCAACTAATACAGATTGACCCACTTGAAGTGAGCCTTTCTACACAATGTGGTTTCTATTTAAACTAAGGCCATCCAGCAGAGTTCTTGCTGTCTCCACTCCGATGAAGTTCAACTGCTTTTCTCTGAATGACCGTTGAAGAATTTGTTTTTACCATAAGGCACAACCGAAGCAAACAGACGAACAGCAAAGAAGCCAAAGGCACCAACAAATTTTACAAAAATCACGTGGCCTCAAAAAGAAGTGGAGGTAAATGCAGACACGAAGAAGAACACCTAACTTTAGTATTTCCCATCATTTTATAACCTCAGTTTGTGCAACCTCTCTCGGGACACTATTTATATCCTCTAGATATTTTGTCTGAGGTTAGAAAGTTGACGGTGGTGAATATTTTTGCCCTGATTATGGTGTCATAAACATTAGTATCTGGGCAAAAAATACCATCATGCATTCCCTCCCAGGTGTATAATTTTTAGAAAAATGGACCACTTTACTAAAACGACAAGTGTAAATCTTGAGCAATGTTAGTTCTATCTTTCCCTAATTAAAAGTTAAGACTTGAAAAAAAAAAGTATTAGTGGCACATCCTACATCTAGAGAAAGTTCACACACTACTTGTTTTCTTCCTCTCCAGTGACCCCAACGGAGAAAAGTTCTAATCTGGTAATTCGTAGAGGATAGAGTTCTGCATTCCCTCTTCTGTTCATTCGTCCCAGGATGCTGAGGTGCTTAAGGGGACTGCATCCATCTCCCCTTGGGACAGCCCCACTACCTAGGAAGGACTGGTAGAACTATGGGCAGTCCAGGCATGAAGGAATGGAGCTTAGGAACAGGGGCTCATTTTTTTTTTTCCACTTTGAAGCTGTAAAAGCAAACTAAAAGAAAAATCAGTCCCAGATTGATGGAAGATTTGGGTCGCTTCCAACCTTTTGCTATTACTAACAATGCTGCAATAGATATTCATGTATATCATTTTGCATGTGACCTAGTATAGCTCTAGGATACATTCCCAGAAGTGGAATAGCTGGGTCAAAGAGTCTATGCATTTGTAATTTTAATAGATATTCCCAAATTGCCCTCCCTCGGGGTTGTAACAATTTACATTCCCATCTGCAATGGATGAAAGTAAATCTTTTCTTATAGCCTCACCAACAGATTGTATGTATCACCCTTTTACATTTTTGACAATCTGATAGGTGAAAAAATAGTATCTCAGTATAGTGCTTAAATTACATTTTACTTATGAGTTGTTTCATATTTTTAAAAATACTTTGTATTTCCTTTTATACTCTTTGCCCATTTTCCCACTGGATTTTATCAAAATTTAGGAGCTCTCTATATATTAGGGAGAGAAGTTCCTTTTCTTGATACTAGTTATAAGTATTTTAATGCAGTTTAACATTTATATTTTCCTTTTTAAGTGGTACATTTTCATGCTGAAATTTTCTTTTAATTTTATGTAGTCAAATATAACAATTTTTTTTAATTTGGAGTTTTGATTTATATTTAGAGAAGCTTTTCCCTCTCCAAGCCTATAATGGAATCCTTCCATGGTTTCTTTCAGTATTTTTATGGCTTCATGTTTTATATTTAAATCTTGATCCTTTTGGAATTTATCCTTGTTTGAGGTATGGTATTTTTTTACATGTTGGTAATTTTATGGAGATCACATCAATTTTTTTTTTAAATTAGGTTAGATAAAAATGACATCTTTATGATGCTGGTTCTCCCAAACTAAAATTTGCATATCTTTCCATTTGTTAAACTTTGCTATCTTTAGTTGATTTTACGAAGTTTTCTTAGTATAGCTTGGACTTCTCATGTGAATTTTCCTCTTTTTGTGTTGCTATTGTAAATGGAACTTTTTTCTTCTTTCATATCTGCCACCTCGTTACTATGTAGATATATGAAAATCATTGATTTATTTTTATTAACTGTATAGCCACACCGACTGTGTTTTTTGAGTTTCTACTTTTACTCAATTTATCTTCTTGGCTTTTCTGGCTTACCACCAAACACTTTCCAATATTGTGTCTTATTCCTTGTTTCCGAATTTGCGCCTGTATCTTTTTTCTCTTGTCCAGCAGTGTTCACTAGAGACTTCAGTACAAGGTTACAGAACATTGTGATGAGGGTGGACCCCTTCTTTACGCTTCTATTTGGAATCCTCTGTGGTTTTTCAATTTAAAATGATGCTCATTTTGGCGCTCAGAAATATGTAGATATATCAGAAAAGTATCTAGCTCTATTTTATTGAGTTTTTAAAAATCAAGAATAACTGATGGATTTGTTTAAAAGCTAGGTTTATGGAAGCATAGTTTCCTAGAGCAAAATTCAGATTTATAGGTGTCATGCTCAGAGAATTTTGATGAATGTTTACAGTTCTCTAATTATCAGTACATTCAAGATATAAGATAGTTTCATCTCCACTAAAAGTCCCCTTGGGCCACTCAATAGTCACTTTCCTTAACATTCCTACCCCTGACAGCTACCGACCTGATCTTTTTATCCATGGTTTTGTATTTTCCAGAATAAAAGGAGTTGCGCAGCTTTTATAGCTTGTATAGCTATTAAAAAAACAAGCTCGTATAGCTTTTTTTTGTATCTTGCTTTTTTTCTTTTAACCTAATGTGTTTGATATGCACCCATATTGTTGCATTTATGAGTAGCTTGTTTGTTTGTTTTTATTGTTGAGGAGCGCATTGTATGGACGGACGTACCAGTTGCTCAATCATTCATCAGTTGACAGACATTTGGGATGTTTCCAGATTTCAGTTTGCTATAAACAACCTACTGACCTCTGTGTGCTCTTATGCTTCCATTTCTTTGAGGTAAATACGTAGGAGTGAAAAACATGAGCTGTGTGATAAAAATATAGGCTTAACTTTATAAGAAAGTGCCAAACTCAAGTGCCTGTGCCATTTTGCATTTAGACCAGCAACATACAAAAATTACGGTTGCTCTGTATGCTTGCCGGCAATTTGCCTTATCTTTTTTTCTTTTTCTTTTTTTTGTTGTTGCAATTTTGTAGGTGCGTGGTTGCATCTCTTTGTGACTTTCATTTGCATTTCCTTAATGATTAATGATGTGGAGCATCTTTTCATGTGCTTATTTGCCATCTGTATCTATTCTTTGGCAAAGTATCTGTTCAAATATTTTGCCCATTGCTTAATTAGGACTTTTGTCTTCTTCTAATTATTTTTAACAACTTAATGAAGTGTAATTCACAAACAGTAAACTGCACATAGTAAAAGTATACAACTTGATAAGTTTTGACAGATGTACAAACATCACCAAAATCAAGATAATGAATAGATCTGTCATCCCTAAAAGTTTCTTCTTGACCCATGGTCATCTCTCTCCTCGCAAACCTTTCAATTCTCACACTCATCCTCGGGTGACTGATGACACGTCTATACTGCCAGATATTGGGTTACTTAGGTTACCTTTTCTAGAATTTTCTATAGGTGGAATCATACAATATGTGCTTCTTTTTTTCTTTTATTTTTCAGTGTGACTCCTTTCACTGGCACAATTATTCCAAAAAATTCTTTGTTGTTCCATGTGTCAATAGTTCATTTCTTTTTGTTGCTAACTAGAATCTCATTTATGGAGGCACTATAACTTGTTTATTCGTTCATCTGTTGGTGAACATTTGGTTTGTTTCCAGGTTTTGGCTACTACAAATAAAACTGCTGTGAACACTTATGTACAAGTCTTTGTGTGGATGTGTATTTGCATTTGTCTTGAGTAAATATCTAGGAGTATCACTGCTGTGTCATATGGTAGGGGTGTGTTGAACATTTTAAGAAACACCAATCTTTTCTTTATCTTTTTTTATTTTTATTTTTATTTTTTTTAACAGTTTATTGTCAAATTAGTTTCCACATAACACTCAGTGCTCATCCCCACAAGTGTCCTCCTCCATGCCCATCCCCCCTCCCCCCACATCCATCAGTCCTCAGTTTTTGTCAGCATTCAAGAGTCTCTCATGGTTTGCTTCTCTCCCTTTCCCCCACCATTTCTGCCCTTCTTCTCCCCCTTGTTCCTCCGTCAAGTTCCTCCTAATCCTCCTATACGTGCAAACATATGATATTTGTCCTTCTCTGCCTGACTTATTTCGCTCAGCATAACACCCTCAAGGTCCGTCCATGTTGCTACACATGGCCAGATTTCATTGTTTCTCATTGCCATGTAGTATTCCAT
>NW_027529682.1:1506463-1563351 GCF_008692635.1 Crocuta crocuta
GCCTCAAGGAACCAGCACAAAGAAGCAGTTTGTGTGCTCAGCTCCCCCCAGGACCAGTTGGCGTGAGGGGACCTGGTGTGCAGGTATTGGCAAGTACGGTCTTTCTATGCACCGAGGGGAGGTTTTTCTCCCCCGAGCGGAGGTTTTTCTGTTTCGGACTCTCTCCTTTTCCCCTCTCACTCCCCGTAGAGGGTAGAGGGGGATCGTCTCCCACCCTGGAGTCTCTGATCCCGGCCCGATTTTATCTTCCCCGGTTCGCACTCACGTTAGAAGGCTCTCTCAGTGGATTCTGCGTCCTTTGTCTCCCAATCTCTCAGGTTTTGTAAGGTTTCCAATGGCTTCAGATCTTTTCTGTGCGATGTATGGGCGCGAGTGCAAGTACGGAGCTCCTTACTTCTCCGCCATCTTGCCCCCTCTCCTCTATCTTTTTTTAAAATTAGGTATAATTCACATACCATAAAGCTCACCATTTCAAAAATGTATAATTCAATGGTTTTTAATAAGCTCACAAGATTGTACCTATCATCAATATCTAGTTTTAGAATCTTTTTATCACTCCAGAACATTTTTATCACTGTATTCATTAACAGTCTCCCCAATATTTCCTTCCACCCAACTCCTATCAACCACTATTCTACCATTCTACTTTCTATTCCCATGGATTTGCCTTTTTTTTTTTTTTTTTTGGCTTTTCATATAAATGCAGTTGTGTGTATGCATGGTCTTTCGTGTCTGGTTTCCTTCCCTTAGCATAGTATTTCCCAGGCTCACCCATCTTGCAGTGTGCATCAGAATTTCATTCCTTTTTTATGGCTAAATAATATTCCATTTTGTGGACATACCAAATTTGTGTATCCACTCATCAGTTGATAAACATTGAGTTGATTCCACATTGTGTAATGCACGTACACATTTTTGTGTGAACATTTTCACTTGTCATGATATACACGCAGGTGTTAAACTGGTGAATCATATAGTAACTGTATGTTTAATTTCTGTCAACATGGTTTCCATAGCAGATGCACCAGGGGACGTTCCCACCAGCAATGCACAAGATTCCAATTTCTCTACCTCCTTGCCAAAAATTGTTATTTTCCTTCCTTCTTCTTTTAAATCATAGCCATTCTATTTAGTATGAAGTGGTATCTCATGGTGGTGTTGATTTGCATTTACCTAACGACTGATGATACTGAGCATCTTTTCAAATGCTTACTGGCCATTTTGGTCTATCTTCTTTGGAGAAATATGTATTCAAAGCCTTTCCCTACTTTTTAATTGGGACATTTGTCTTTTTACTGTTGAATTTTAAGAGTTCTTAATATATTCTGGATATTAACCCTTGTCAGACATACAATTTGCAAACATTTTTACCCATTCTTTGAGTTATCTTTTCTCTTTCTGGGTAGTATCCTTTGATGCACAAATCTTTTTAAATTTTATGAATTCTAATTTACCTGCTTCTTTGGTCATTTGTTCTTTATGTGATGTATCTGATGAACCAATGCCTAATCCAAAGTCATGAAAATTTACACATATGTTTTCTTCTAAGAGTTTTATAGTTTTAACTCAACATGTAGGTGTGATGTATTTAAAATTTTTTTTTAAATATCCATTTATTTTTGAGAGAGAGACAGAGCATAAGTGGGGGAAGCGCAGAAAGGAAGGGAGACACAGAATTCAGAATCTGAAGCACGCTCCAGGCTCTGAGCTATGAGCATAGAGCTCAATGTGGGGCTCAAACCCACAAACTGTGAGACTGTGGCCTGAGCCAAAGTCGGACGCTTAACCAACCGAGCCACCCAGGTGCCCCAGGTCAAATTTTACATATGGTATGATGTAGGATTCTAATTCTAGTCTTTTGGATGTGGACATCCAATTGTTCTGGAACCATTTGCTGAAAAGTCTATTTGTTCAATTGTTTGGCATCCTGGTTGAAAATTAATTGAACATAACTATATGTGTTTATTTCTCATTTGTATTCTTTTCATCTCCATATCTTTTTTCATGCTAGTTCCACACCATCTTGATTCATGTAGCTGAATAGTAAGTTTTTGAAATCAGGAAATGCAAGTCCTTCAATGTTATTTTTATTTTTCAAATTGTTTTGGATGTTCGGTTCTCTTGCATTTTACTGTGAATTTTAGAATTGGCTTGTCAATTTTTGCAAAAAAAAAGGCATTTGGAATTTTGATAGTGATTGCCTTGAATGTGTAGATAAATTTGGAGAGTATTACAATGTAAACAATATTATACATTCCAATCCATTTATTAGGTGTTCTTTAATTTCTTTCAACAGTGTTTTGTAGATTCTAATGTATAATTCTTAAACTTCTTTTGCTAAATATATTCCTAAGTATTTTATTCTTTTTATGCTAGTGTAAATTAAATTCTTTTCTTGATTTCATTTTCAGATTGTTCACTAAAATGTATAAAAATACAACTAAATTTTGTATATTGATCTTGTATCCTGAATTTTAGTAAGGCCAATAAATCTCTTTTGGATCCTGTAAGACTTCCTATAAATCAGATCATGTCATCTACAAATAAAAATAATTTACTTTTTCCTTTACAGCCTGAATGCTTTTTATTTAATCTTCTTACCTAATTTCCCTGGATAGAACCTTCAGGAAATGTTGAGTAGAAGTGATAAGAATAGAGATTCTTATCTTGCTCTTGATCTTAGTGTAAAATCTTTCAGTCTTTCACCATTAAGTATGTGTTAGCTGTATGCTTTCCATTGATGTCTTGTACACTTTGAGGAAGTTCCCTTATATTTTCAGTTTGAATTATGTTTTTGTCATGACAAAATGTTCAATTTGTTCAAATATATTTTCTGTATTTATTGAGATTATTATGTGTCCCCCCCCAATTTATTCTATTGATATGGTGACATTGATTGACTTTTATAGGTTGAACCAATCTTCATAACAGGGATAAATTTCACTTGGTTATAGTATATAATGCTTTTTATAGGCTGCTAGATTCAGTTTGCTAGTATGTTGATGTGGAATATTTATAAGGGGTATTGTTGCCTATTTTTTTTTTCTTGTAATGTCTTTTATCTGCTTTTGGTTTCACAGTAATATTGGATTTATCAAATGAAAAATGTTCCCCTATCATCTATTATTTTTAGAAGAGTTTAAGAAAGTTTGATGTTAATTCTTTTTTAATGTTTGGTAGAATTCACTAAGGAAGATATCTAGACCTGGACTTTTCTTTAGGGAAACATTTTTTTTTTATTATTAATTCAATATCTTTACTTATTATAGGTCTATACAGATTTTTTACTTTTTCTTAAGCTAGTGTTAGTAGTTTATGTCTCTCTAGGTATTTTTCTTTATCACATATGCTATCAAGATTTCATCTATGTTGATATATGATATATTATGCTCATAATATTGTATATATGTAAAGAATAGACATATTTTGGGGTGCTTGGGTGGCTCAGTCAGTTAAGTGTCCAACTTTGGCTCAGGTCATGATCTCACAGTCTGTGGGTTCGAGTCCCACATCGGGCTCTGTGCTGACAGCTTAGAGCCTGGAATCTGCTTCGGATTCTGTGTCTCCCTCTCTCTCTGCTCCTCCCCTGCTCGCTCTCTGTCTCTGTCTCTCAAAATAAAAAAATAAAGACATTTAAAAAAGAATAGACATATTTTATATAATATAACTTATAAAACATCAATATGTATTTCTATAATTTATAATATAATATACAATATACAAATAATATATAATTTATGTGATATAATACAAATATAAAAGATTAGTAATATCTTCTCCAATCTTGGTAATTTAAATCTCTTTTCATGGTTAGTATATCTAAATTTGTTGATCTTCTAAGAACCTCACTGGTTCATTTATTTATTGTTTCTATTGTGTTTTTTTCTCTATCTTATTTATTTCTGCTATAATTTTATTACTTTCTTTTTCTACTTTCTTTGAATTTAATTTGCTCTACTCTTACTAGTTTTTTTATGGTAGAAGTTTAGTTTATTTATTTGAGATTTTTTTTTTTATAATATATTTTGGAACTATAAATTTTCCTCTGGTAACCACATTAGCTGCATCCTGTAGGTTTTGGTATGATTGTGGTTTCACTTTCATTTACTTCAAAATATTTTCTAATTTTATTTGTAATTTCTTCTTTGACACACTGGTTATTTATGTGGGTGTTGTTTCATTTCCACACATGTGAATTTACGAAATATATGTTATTGATGTCCAATTTCTTTCTGTTGTGGTCAATGAATATACTTTATATGATACCACTCTTTTTTTTTTGAGAGAGAGAGAGAGTTCATGCATCAGTGGGAGAGGGGCAGAGGGAAAGAGAATCTTAAGCAGGCTCCACACCTAGCACAGAGCCAGATTGAACTGGGCTAGATCTCACAACCATGAGAGCATGACCTGAGACAAAATCAAATGTCAGATGCTTAACTGACTGAGCCACCCAGGCATCCCATATCATTCTTTTCAAATTTTTGAGACTTGTTTTATGGCCTAACATCTAGCTATCCTGAAGAATGTTTCATGTGCTTTAAAAAGAATGTATGTTCTCCTGCTTTTGGGTGGAATGTTCTATACACATTTGTTAGGTTCAGTTTGTTTACAATGTGGTTCAAGTTTCTATTTCTTTGCTGGTCTTTTACCCAATTGTTTTATATATAAAAAGTGGGCCATTAAAGTTGCCAAGTATTTTTATTAATTATTTGTTTCTTCCTAAATTATGCCAGTTTTTGCTTCTTGCATTTTGGGACTTTGTTAGATGTATTTATGTTTATAAGTGTTATATATTTTTGATGGATTGACACTTTCATTATTATAAAATGTCCTTCCTTGTCTCTAGTAACATTCTTTTTTGTCTCAAAGTCTTTGTTTTCTCTGATATTGGTGTAGTCGCATTGTTACGGTAAGTATGGTATATAAGTTTTCCCCCTTTTACTTCCAATCTGTTTGTATCTCTGAATCTAAAGTATCTCTTCTATGTATAATGTATAATATGATCTTTTTTTAAAAAATTGTTTTATGTTTATTTATTTTTGAGATAGAGACAGACAAACAGACGGAGTGTGAATGGGAGGGGGGCAGAGAGAAAAAGGGAGACACAGCATCCAAAGAAGGCTCCAGGCTCTGAGCTGGCAGCACAGAGCCTGAAGCCAGGCTTGAGCTCATGAACCGCAAGATCATGACCTGAGCCAAGGTCAGACACAACCAACTGAGCCACCCAGGTGTCCCTAGTTTTAATCCCTTCAGCCAATCTATGTTCTTTAATTTAATAGTTTAATCCAGTTATATTTAATGGTATTACTGATACAGGACAATTTATGTTTGCCTTTTGCTATTTGTCTATATGTCATATTTTTCTATATGTCTAATGAATTTTATTGTTCCTCTGTTCCTCGATACTGTCACCTTTCATGTTAAAAATATATTTTGCAGTGTAACATTATAAGTCTTTTTCTTTACTATTTATTTTGAGTTATTTTCTTAGTGGTTGTCCTGAAAACTAACATGTTCATTTTTAACAATCTGGTTCATATTTATAACAACTTAATTTCAATGGTATTGAATGACTGAATTCAATCATTGAATTGTATCCTTCCAAAATTTGTATGTTCAAGACTTAACCCCCAACATGACTGTATTTGGAGAAAAAACTTTTAAAAGGCTGAATGAGGTCATAAGGGTTGGGCCCTAATCTGATAGGATTGGTGTCCTTTATAGAAAGAGGCAGAAATACCAAAGGGCTCTCTCTCTCTTTCTGCATGCATACAGAGGAGAGGAGAGGACATGTAGGGACACAGTAAGATGGAGACCGTCTACAAGCCAGGAAGAGAGGCTTCACCAGAAACCAATTCTAATGGCATCTTCATGTTGGACTTCTAGCCTCTTGAACTATGGGAAAATACATTTCTGTTATTTAAACCCAGTCTATGGAGGTCTGTTAGGGCAGCACAAGCAGACTAATATACAAAAATTTTGTTTCTGTAGAGCTCTATACCCACTTCCTCTTTATGTTGTTATTTTTACAACTTACATGTCTATACTTTGTATGCCTATAAATATAGATTTATAATTGTTGCTTTATGCACTTGTCTTTTCAATCAGATGGGAGAAAAAAAAGAATTAAAAACAAAAATACATTTATTCAGTCTTTTACATTTACCTGTATAGTTACCTTTACTAGTGCCTTTATAGTATCCTTGTGTTGTCCTAAGTGTCTCTAAAACATTGTGTATTTTTTCTTTATTTCCCCCCACCCTTGTTTCTTCAGATTGGATAGTAAAAATTTATTTATATTCAAGTTTACTAATTTTTCTGTGTGCTCAAATCTTCAGCTGAATTAAAAATTCCATTGAATTTTTTATTTCAGCTATTGTATTTTTCAATTCTGGAATTTCTATTTGATTCTTTTTAAAATAATTTTTATCTCTTTATTAATATTCTCTGTTTGAGAAAACATAATTCTCATACTTTCCTTTAATTCTTTGGACATGATTTCTTTTAGTTTTTTGAACATTTAAAAAATGGTTGATTTAAAATTTGTGTTTGCCAAGTCCAAGTTTTTCTGAGCTTCCTCAAGGACAGTTTCTATTGACTGCTTTTTTCCCTGGGTATAAGCCATACTTACTTATCTCTTTCCAAGTCTCATAAACTTTTACTCAAAACTGGATATTTGAAATAATTAAATATGGCAATTCTGGAAATCAGATTCTCCTCCTTCTCCAGGGGTGGTTGTTTCTACATATAGTACTTGTTTGCTTACTGACTTTTCTGAACTAATTCTATAAAGTATTATTATTTGTCATGTGTGGCTACTGAAGTCTCTATTTGGCTAGCTTAGTGGTCACCTAATGATTGGATAGAGATTTCTGTAAATTCTGTGGCTCTATAAAAACATACCACAAACTTGGTGACTTAAAACAACACACATTTATTCTATTATAGGCCTGGATGTCATAAGCCTGAACTAATTTTTACTGGGCTGCAATAAAGGTGTTAGCAAGATTGCAATGTCTCCAGAAGATCAAGGGCAGGATTTGTTTCTCTGTCATTTCCAAGTTCTACAGTTGCATTCCCTGGCTCATAGGCCTTTCTTCAATCTTCAAAGACAACAGTGTAGCATCTTGCTTTAGTCTTCACATTGCCTTTTTTTTTTTTTTTTTGAGAGAGAGAAAGAGAAAGCAAATGGAAAAGAGGCAGAGGGAGAGGGAAGGAAAGAATCCCAAGCCGGCTCCATACTCAGTGCAAAATCAAGAGCCAGAAGCTTAACTGAGTGAGCCACCAAGGCCCCCCACATATTCTTTTTTATTTCTGCGTCAAATATCCCTTAGCTTCCCTCATATAAGGACACATATGATTGTAAAATTAGAGTTCATTCAAGTAATCCAAGATAATCCCCCATCCCAATATCCTTCAAACATCAGTATGTCTCTTATGCCATGTAAGGTAATATTCACAGGTCCCAGAGATTATGACTTGGGCATTTTTGGTGGCCATATTCAGTGTGCCAAAGCCAAAAATCAATAAATCTTCTTTGCCAAAAGGCTGTGTGTGTGTGTATCTGTGTGTGTGTGTGTGTGTGTGTGTGTGTGTGTGTGTGTTGAGGAACATCTTCAACACTCCGCCAAATAATTGACAACTGTCTTATCCTTCACTTTCTGCTTAAGCAAACTCTCTTATCCTAGCTTTTCCTTTTAGGACTTTTGATTCATTTATCATTTACCCTAGTCATTATCCTCCACCTCAGATATCCACCAAGTTAAAACACTTGTCAGTAACTGTTCTTGACAAGGGCATCCTGGAAAGAAGGCTTTTCATGCTGAGCAAATTCTAAGTCTGGTCAAATACATGCTTTCTCGTAAGTGACAATCTTCCAGGGGACCAACAGAAAGGACAAATAATGACAATTCTTTGTATTTGAGGTTTGCAAGAGCTTTAGTTTTATTCTACTCCTTCCAGTGGCTCCTTCCAGTGGTTCCTTCTCCCTTAAGAATTCAGGCTGTTATTTTTGCAGAGTTGCTACGGGCCTGAACAACAAAAGATGGGTATAAGGCAAGTTAAAGTGTTATAAACCTACTGTTCTTTACCGAGATTTAGCACACAAACCCCCACCTCTTTTAAATAAATGTTTCTTAGATTGCTGCAATCATTTGAGTCACTTGTAACTTCTAGAGTTTTCAAAAGTGAATATAACAAATATTGCCAGTTTTCGCATTGTTTTTATGGAAGAGAAAATTTCTGAGGTACTTAAGCCATCATTTTTGTTGATGTACCTCACCAAACTGTTTTTCTCAAGTAGCTCTACCATTTTGTATCATTATCAGCAGTGTATGAGAGTTGAAATGTTTCTGTATCCTCACCAATACTTTGTGTGGTCAGTCTTTTTTGGTTTAGATATTCTAATCATTGTATAGTGCTAGCTCTTTGAAGTTTTAATTTTTTTTTTCTAATGAACGATACATTGAATGTCTTTTCATGTATTTATCTGCATGTCTTCTCTGGTGAAGTGTCTTTTCTAGGATCTTGTGCCCTTTTTATTGTATGTTTATTTATTTTTTTATTATTATTGAGCTTTGCAATTTCTTTATATACTCTGGGAACAAGCTCATAATCAGAAATGCTATTGTGATTTTTTTTCTAATTATTTTCTAATATGTGATTTGCCTTTTGATTCTCTTAACAATGTCCTTTAAAGATCAGAAGGTCTTAATTTTGATGAAGCCCACTTTATCAATTTTTTATTGTATGGATAATGCATTTGGCTCACAGGTAAGAAATCTATGTCCAGGGTTAAATTTTTTTTAGAATTTTTATAATTTATTTTTAAAAATTTTTTTAAATTTTTTTTTTGAGAGAGAGAGTGTGTGTGAGTGGGGAAGGGTCAGAGAGAGAGGGAGACCCAGAATCCGAAGCAGGCTTCAGACTCTGAGCTGTCANCAAGGTATGGACTGAAGATCTGTTTATTTGTTTGCTTGCCTTTTTGCATGGGGACATCAGATGGTTCCAGAATCATTTCTTGAAAAGACTATCATTTCTGTACCAAACTGCCTTTGCACCTTTGTTAAAAATCAATTGGGGCGCCTGGGTGGCTTAGTTGGTTAAGCGTCCGACTTTCGCTTAGGTCATGATCCCGCGGTTCGTGGGTTCGAGCCCCGCGTCGGGCTCTGTGCTGACTGCCAGCTCGGAGCCTGGAGCCTGTTTCGGTCTGTGACTCCCTCTCTCTCTGACCCTCCCCTGCACATGCTGTCTCTCTCTCTCTCTCTCTCTCCTAGAAATAAATTAAAAATTTAAAAAAAAAAATCAATTGACCATAAATATTTAGGCATTTCAGGACTCTCTCTTTTCTTTCATTTATCTATTTTTACACTATGTTTATGACAATACCACATTGTCTTTATTCTTGTAACGTTTTTTAATGTTAGCTCTACCTTCAACTAGAGCTCTAACTCACAACCCCAAATAATCTCATGCTCTGCAGTGAGCCAGTCAGACACCCCTATTCTTTTAGTTTTAAATAAGTCTTGAAGTCAGATAGTATTAGTCTTCCAACTTTGTTATGCTTTTTGAAAGCTGTTGTGACTATTCTAAGTCATCTATATTACCATACAAATTTCAGAATCAGTTTGACAATTTCTACAAAACACCTGCTCTTGTATTAGGATCACATTGCATATATACAGTTCAATATGGGTAAAATTCTTAACAATATTGATTGTCCTTACCTATGAAGACACCCATCTTTCCATTTATTCAGGTATTCTTTAATCTCTCAGCAATGTTTTGTAGCTTTTAGCTGATAAGGTTTTTATATTTTATATTATTTCTCACTCAGTATTTCATATTTTTGATGTTATTCTACCTGCTTTGGTTTTGTTTTCTTTCAATTTCTGATTGTTCTTTGTTAATACTTAGAAATACAACTGGTTTTTGTGCATTGATTTTATATCGTAACATTGCTAAATTCATTCATTAGTTCTTATATCTCTTTTGCAGATTCCATAGGATTTTCTACATATACAATAATGTCATCTAAGAATAAAAACAATTTTACTTCTTCCTTTCCAATCTGGAAGTTATTTGTTTCTTTGTTTACCTTATTGTTCCAGCTGAAAATTTTAATACAGTGTGGAAAACCAGTAGTAGAATGAACCTCTTTGTCTTGTTCCTTGAGTTTTTGAGAAAAAGAAAACATTAAATAGCATTAAAGATGATTCTAGCTGAAGGTTTTTTATAGATGGTCTCTGTCAGGTAGTTTTCTGAAAGATGTTTTATTATATATTATAAATTCATATTAAGTCTTATCATTTTTTTCTGAATCTATTTTATTTTTTAAAAAATTTTAAATGTTTGTTTACTTTTGAGAGGAAGAGAGAGACTGTGTGTGTAAGCAGGGGGAGGAACAGAGAGACAGAGGGAGACACAGAATCTGAAGCAGGCTCCAGGCTCTGAGCTGTCAGCACAGAACTTGTTGTGGGCTCGAACTCACAAACCATGAGATCATGACCTAAGCCTAAGTTGGACACTTAACTGACTAAACCACCCAGGCACCCCCTGAATCTAATTTTGATAACTACATTTTTTTTTTCTTTTTTAATCTGTTGGGTTTTTTTTAAACTTACTGATTTTCAATTGCAGAGCCAAACTTGCATTCCTGGGATCCATTTCATATGGTTATAATATATTATCCTTTTGATATATTTCTGCCAAAGTTTTGGTACTGGGGTTTGCATTTATGCTCTGAGAGATTATATTCTGTAGTTTTCTTGTCTTTTAATGCCTGTCTAGTTTGGTATCAGGATAATACTTCATAAAATGAATTAAAAATGGTTTGCTTTCTTTGATTTTTTGGGAAGTATTTGTGTAGAATTAGCTTTACTCTGCCCATAAATGGTTGGTAAAATCCACCACTGAAGTTTTCTGATTATGAAATGTTCTTTGGAAGTTTGAAAGATATGAAATACATATATGCCTATATTATAGTGTTGTATTATTCTAATATACACATTAGCTTAGAAATACATTATTTATACACACAATATATACAAGCTAATGCATATATTAAATTATATATGTATACAGTAATATAATTATGTCTCATTCTTTTTTATTTCTGTAGTTTATGCCTTTCTAGGAAGTAATCCATGTTCTAGCCCCACCATTTCCCCCTTCTCCTTCTGCCTCATATCTGTGATTTTTAATGAGAAAGCCCAGGTAGGTTCTCTCTTCTTTGGCATTAGTCAGAATTTTAAATCATGAAAGCCTTGGAGCCCAGCTCCTTCCTCTAAACACCATGAAAGCTGAGTAAGTCTCCTTTCCCTACCCTCTCATGCCAGTTCAGATTCAACTTGGAAGCTCTTTGTCTTCCCCCCCACCCCACCCAGTAAGCTTCACTATATGAGTAATACATTTTTTTCATACTTTTTTAGTGTGTGTGTGAGTGTTATTAGTCTCAACATCCAAACCAAATTTTTGATCTGTACTGCTCTATCACTTGATAATGGGTTTTTATTTTCCCTTGGTTATTGTTTGTCTTAATATGTTACTGAATGCCAGACTTTATATGTAGACCAACAGTAAATATAGAGGTAAGTAGCATGTATGTCCAGAAACGGTCATGTCTCTCCTGGAGACATGTATGTCAGGTCACATGCGTGTGTCTGTAGATATGTTTTATTTCAGTGCCATCAGTCATTGAACTGGGTTTGGATTTTGTTCAAAACCCACCTCAAATTTACTTTCATGTAGAATATAAGGGAAAGTTCTAGAGTTTGTTCATTTTTAGTTTTTGCATATATTTATTCGATTGTAACAGTATCATTTGTTTAAAAGACTTACATTCCCCATTGAATTGCCTTAGCACCACTGCCAAAAATAACACACATGCATGAACGTGCACACACGCATACATATGTCTAGGTTCTCTATGGTGACATTGGCTTCTATGTTCATTATTATGCCAATAACACCTTGTTTTGATTATTCTAGTTTGAGGAAGTCTTAAATCAAATAGTATAACCCTGTAGCCCTTTTCTTCGTTTTGAGATTGATTTGGCTATTCTTTGTCCTCTGCATTGCCATGTTAATTTTAGAATCAACTTGTTGATTTCTGCCAAAAATACTACTGGAATTTTATTAGGATTGTGTTCCGTTAATGGAGCCATTTGAGGAGACCAACAATTTGAGTTCTCCAATCCATAAACATGGAATATCTCTCCATTTATTTGGATTTGTATTTTTACAGTAGGTTTATGGTTTTTGTTCTTAAATTTTGATATATTCCCCACAGATTTTTATTATAATGTTATTCTAAAGATACTCTCCAATTGTTTTATTATTATTCATTATTTAATGAGTTTCACTTCCCTACACATGCTTTTTGCAGGAGTTTCCTACAGAAGGAGAGATGATAAAATAGGTTTATAACTGATACAGAGACAGATTGCTTCCTACAAATATGGCCACTTGTTTTATTCTTTATGTAGTCTAGACTTTCCTGTTTTCCTTGTTTATTTTTAGTGACTTCAATCACCAATGCAGCCCACTCTCATCTCTGACCCCTATTTTGGTCAAGAATGGAGTGGGTCCCTCCCATTTAATAAGAACATTTTTGCTATCATTTTCTGAGATTTGCCACTCTTGGGCTACTGTGTCTATTTGTCTTCATGGCTACACCCCAACATTATACCTGCCAACAATCCTTACATGTTCTTTCCTACCTGTGTATTATACTGTTGGTACACTTTCATTTAGAATGAAGTTCTCATAAGTTTTCTTTATTGCTTTGTATGAATTCTAGGTCAGGAAAGGAGAAGATACTGAGTTATGTAGCCATGCTAATATAAAAGATCCAAATCTGAATTTTAAAGGTCACAATTAAAACAGAATATATTAAACTTCTTAAACAAATTTATAAAGTAAATTCTTCATGTAATAAAATTAGGACTTCTTTTTTTTAAGGTTTATTTATTTTTGAGAAAGAGACAGAGACAGAGTGCTAGCAGGGGAGAGGCAGGGAAAGAGGGAGACACAGAATCTGAAACATGCTCCATACCCTGAACACTTAGCACAGAGCCTGATGCAAGGCTTGAACTCACAAACTGAGATCACGACCTGAGCCCAAGTTGGACACTCAACCAATTGAGCCACCCAGGCACCCCAGAACTTCTAAAATAATATTCTCAATGTAGAAGGTAGAAATTCTAGATTTCCATCACCCAACCAAGAAATATCCATTTCCATAATGTAGTGTCTTTAGCTAGAAAAGCCTTTACTATTATAAAGAATTGCAACTAAATTAATCTGAACAATTAGCTAAAGCAAGACTTCCAAATCACATTCTTTTATTTCTAGTCTCTTAGATTCACCGAATTTTAGACTTTTAGTGCTGGAAGAGATATCAGGGTTAATTTTGCATTAAATTTAAGTTTGAGTGCTTTTATCTAGATGCCACTGCTGAGTGGCAGATCTGTGGCACTTGTAAAGCCCAGATTCCAGCCTTTGGTTCTTAGGCTGGTAACTATAGACCTCTTTTCTATTTATCTCTAAAGAATTTCTCGCTTTAAAAATGCATCTCTAATAAATGATTATAGATAGCTTTCTTTTATGTAGATGTGAGAAAATAGATTTGAGTTGGACAAATCTATGCACTTTTGTTAATAACACAACTATAGGTCCATTCAAAGTAGAATGTCTCAGTTACTGAGACATCCAAATATTAGGATAATCGAAGGGAATGCCTTTCTCCTCCCAATGTATACGTTTTCTCCTTCTTTGGGAGAGCTATTTCAGAATAGCTATAATTGCTTTGGTTTTGAAATCCTAGAAAGCAAGGATCTGAGTATACAATGCATTAAAAATTACCCGACTCACCATCTCAGTGGTGGCTGCTAAAAGAACATTTTCTAATGGTGGAGGTCATGTTGAGTATAGTTTATGCGTTCGCGTTTCACCTCCCTTTTGTCTTGTCTTCTCTTCTGATCCCTTTTGCTACCTTTTTCAGGTATTCAGCTTCCTACAATGACCACGAGCAGGGGACAATCCTTTGGGCAGTTGCAAGCCAAGGTCAAAGGAGATAAGACCAGAGACATCAAAGAAAGGACAAGGCAGGAGTAGGGAAGACCTAGAGGGTCCTAGGATTTGGAAGTTAGGAGAAACCTAGAGATCCAAGAACAAGAGCCCCAACAGAGTTTGTATTTGGTCCTAGGCTGGAAGGAAGATCATGAATCAAGTGGATAACACAGCAGACCCAAAGCTTTAGGAGCAGAGAGTGCTTGACCTTGAAGTAGATATCAATGTCAAGGAGAAACCAACTTGGGGCCTCTGGGTACAGGGTCACCATTTTGCACAACTCCAGAGGTCATCATTCTTATTATCTACTGTGAAGAGCAGGTCAGAAACACTAGGGAAATGACCAGTGTCTTTAAAAGGTTAAAGATGAAAGATGGGAAGTAAATCTTGCCTTGTGATGTCTACTATCAAACATGCTCTGGGGAAAAATACTGAAATTCACACTAAGGTTATGTCTCTTCAGGACAGTTTGCATGGTGGTGGAAATCAAAGCAATAAATGAAAGGACTTAACCTTTAAATGAGGGGAAGCCTGTGGGCAGAGGGTGATTTGGGGGCATTCCTGGGCTCCCTGACACTCCTGAGTGGTGGAAGAGCTGCCTGGGAACCTAGGTACCAAATCTGGTAATTGCAAAGTTTTTGGAAGGGCACTCTCACTTAGCTCTTCAGTTCAATACACATGCCTTTAATTTGATGCTTTTTAATTCAGCTCCAAGGCTGTCGTCAGCCATTTTCCCCTCTTTCCTTTAACACTGACCACCTTGTTCCCTTTTATGCTCTGAACAGAGCCAAGCAGTGTGCATTGAAATCCAACATCTTTTGTGTTGTTTGAGAAATCTGAGGCTGACATCTCCGGGGCATTTTTGTTTCTCTTGCCTCTCTCTGCCGTGACCTGCCAACTCCTTTTGGCTCTCCTGGGCTTTCGTCATGTCCCGTATTGATTGCTACCCTTTTCTTTATTTGCGGGATGCTCAGGATGAACCCTTCAGCACAATGATGCTGGCTTTGGACACAGTTAGGTCAGCCCCTGACCCCAGGCACATAGGTCCAGAGATACTAGACTGGGGTTGCTGTTGCATCAGTCACTCATAAAGGAGCCAATTGATTTTTTTTCCAGACTGCTATTTTGAATTCACAAGGTCTTTTCTGGGATTTCATTCTGGTTCTTTAAATGTTCTTTTTCTGCCTCTTTTCTGTCTTAGACCTTGTGATTCTCAGGTAACCGGTTTACTAATTACCCCCAATGCTGGCACCTGACAGCAGGTGGCCACAGTTCTGTTAATTATGTCCCCAGGCTTAGGAATTCTCTTGTAATGACATCCAATCATCTACCTCTGACTCTGGGGCTGAAAGCAAGATGCAGGCTTGCTTCTTGTCCCCTGAGCTCCTAAAATCTATTCTTCTGGCCTCACACCTTAAGATTCATATGCTGTGCCTTGAAGGTATATGATAGAATAGCCCAGTACTCCATGCTTTCTAAGCAACTGGTGGAACTAGGTTCAGATGAGGGAACACTAGAGACCCAGCTAGCACAGCATCAATTTTCCAGATACACAGACCAACTGGGAAAGTGTTACAAGAGGCATTTGGGGTAGACCTGTAGTGGATTAAGACCCTTGTCTTGTCTCCTTCCATCCCCCTTGCCCCAATGTAAATGGTCCCAGCCCAAACAGGGATTGTAGCTTTGCACAGAGGGCACAATGAAGATTAAAAGGAGCCGTTGGTAAATTCTTCCATCTGTGGATGACTGAGAAAGACTCTATTATTGAATATAAGAGGACTGGGGTTTGCAGAGTAAAGTAAGATCTAATCAGTTATAATATTCATCCCATGAGTGATTGGGCCTCTGTTTTCCATCCATGAAATGAGGGAAATATCTATTCCTTGTTTGAAGGGAAGCCAAGAGAATTCATTGTGCAATATTTCTGGAAGGCCCGGTATCCTGTGGAGGTAGGTGTTGTGTGCGTCTATGTTAACACACAAAGATATGTAGATATATAGATAATCCTTCACTGATTATCTCAAGATACTGAAAGAAATGAATTATGGGTAAGGAGAACTGTTGAGCAGGGAGCTTTGGTCAATTTGTAGGTATTTTAAAGCAATTGTGATGGATGTGGGAAAAGAAATCAATAGAGAAATATCAGTAGGGATTTCACTGTAAATACAATATCCTAACAGCCTAACTAGTCATCAAAAATACTGCCTCTCTGTATAATGTGTGTGAATTAAAAAAGGAAAGATCTTTTTTTGTAAGTAATAAAAATTTAAAAAATAAAAAAAACAACCCACTTAGCCTCACCAATGGTGAGGCAAGAATGGGATGAAACAGGTAAAATTGGTCCTGGCCAAGGTCAAAGGTGTCTTATCTGATCTACAATTTCAATCACAATTTGCATTTGCTTAAAAGACTTTTAAGTGTCCTTGTAACTGGTTCTCATAACACTCATAAGAAGATAGAAAGGATAGGTTCCCTTTTCATATCCGAGGAGGATGGTTTGGGTTTACCCAGGATCATAGGACAGTACGCACGGGAATGTTAATTTCTTAACATTAATCTCAGGTCATTCTTCTTGAGCTGGGGTACTTCCTACTACTCCATACTTGCTTGGGGAATTAGGTATTTTCTCTGAGGCCCTTTCTGCCCTAATACTTTCTGCTCTTACTTGTGGAGAATCTGCTTCTCGTTGGTCCCTCTTCAATGACTCGGTAACCTAGGCCCATTTAATGCCTATTCTCTGTAAATAAGACCTTCCTCTTGAGCCAGCAAACTCCCCAGGGCTGCACTGACATCCATGTATCATTTAGCCTTGGAGGGTCTCCAAACTCTCTCTTCAGCTGATTCTACCTGAACAGCCTCCCTGCCTGGAATTTCTGGTCATTGCCCCATCCAAGGTAAGCCAGCAGAAGCAGGGTGAGAAGAAGGAGATAATCTGGGAGCTGCTTAACCAGATGCACACTAACATTCCTGGCAAATACATGCTTTTTCCTTCCAGCCGCAGGCCGGCCCTGGTAGAAATAATTTAGATTTTTCTTGCTGAGCTCACGGATTATCTGTCCATCGTTCCCATCTGCACCAATAAAATAATGCTCAAGAGGAATTTCTCATTTGTACCCAGTTTTGCTGGGTCTCCTCTTTCATGCTTTCCCTCTCTCGTTATTGAGTGCTCTTTCTCTCAGACTGTCTGAAATCTTCTCAATTGATGAATCTGCCCATTTCTCACTGCTGTTGTATTTGGGAGCTTTGGCTAGTAGACAGGTCAGGGTGTGTCATATCAAAGATGCTGTTTGATATGCAGGCTAGTGAATATGCCTGCATTGTGACCATTGTGCCCCTTCTTTGTACTATGTTTATATCTAGGGGGAAATTATCACCACATTAGCTTCTTTCTAGCTCACACTCATCATAATTTTTTCCTGACCACTTAGAGACAGAGAAAGGGTAAGAGTGGTGAGGATTTATTGCTCTTTCTTGATATGTGTGAATAAATTGCATCATTCCAGTGAGATCTGGACTCCTATAACAGACTCCCCCTGCCTGCCGGCTTGGCTGTGTTCTCTGTTCTGTGGACAACAAAGGATGACAGGTTGTAAGTTCCAGCATCAGGAGAGAGCAACTGGCTTCCGTTGGCAACCTTGCTTGTTAACTGGCAGCTCCCAGAAACAAGCCTCCCTGGGTCATCTGAGGACAGGCAGGGGGTGATGAGTTTGAAAGTAGAAGACGCCACAGAGAGAGGGTTGAATTGAATTCTGAAGCACTGCTGCACCTAGCCTCCCTCTCCCCCTGCACTTCCCTCCAGAGCTCATCCCCACCTTTTAGCCCTGTCCTGGTAGAAGGGTCAGATTGTAAGAAACATAATAAGAAGTTATCTTCTAAGAAAATGCCTTTCCATCCTCTACGGCAAACCTAGCTAGCCTGGAAGTTTCTGACACTAGTAAGAGAAAACCCCCATCTATTTGGTTCTGTTCTGTGGCAGACTCCCAGGTGCTCCGTTTTAATCCAATATTCCAAACCTAGTTAGGTTACAAATAGGGGATCAAGGGATACCTGGGTGGCTCAGTTTGTTAAGCCTCCGACTTTGCCTCAGGTCCTGATCTCACAGTTGGTGGGTTTGAGCACCACATCGGGCTCTGTGCTGACAAGCTCGGAGCCTGGAGCCTCCTTCAGGTTGTCTCCCTCTCTCTCTGCCCCTCCCCAACTCTCTCTCTCTCTCTCTTTCAAAAATGAATAAATATTTAAAAAGAAACAAATAGGAGATTGGTTATTATTTAAAAACTTGTTTTAACATTTATTCATTTTTGAGACAGAGCATGAGTGGGGGAGGGGCAGAGAGCGAGGGAGACCAGAATCTGAAGCAGGCTCCAGGCTTTAAGCATTCAGCACAGAGCCTGACATGGGGCTCGAACCCACGGACTGCAAGATCATGTCCTGAGCCAAAGCCAGACACTTAACTGACTGAGGCACTCAGGCACCCCAAAATGATTATTTTTAATAAGTGCTTTTTCAATAAACACTTCATTTTGGAAATAATTTAGGTTTACAGAAAAGTTGCACGTACACACATACCCTTCTCTCAGTTTAGAAACTGATACCAATTTTAATACTTGGCTGAGTTTAGACTAATGCTTTAAATAGGACCAAAGCAGACTTTTAGGATTTTTTAGTTCTGCCTAATTAGCAGCAACATCTCTGTTCCTCAGTGCTAACATCCCACTGAGTGCCTCACTCCTAAGGTTCAGGGGGAAGCCTGACCAGCACAGGAGGAATAAAGCAGTCCCAGCTACATGCTCTGGCCCTCAGCCCCACGTTTCCCTTATGGACAGCTCAGCCAGCCCTTTGGTCCCAGACCTGAGCAAATGTACATGGAAACTCTGCCTCATTTCACAAGTGTCCCCATCAGCATACTCAGGTCAAAAACTATGTGCTTACTTCTCAGCTTAGGGACAACTCCGCCCCTTGACCTTGATTTTTATCTGTCTTTTCTATGGCTCCGAAGGGCTCTGCCTGGCTCCTGCTACTTGCCTGTATGTATTCCTGAAGCTGCCTGTGGGCCTGGGTCACTACTCACCTGAAATAAGGCCTGTCAGTACCATGCTTTCCAGACTTCGTGTCTTGGCTGCTGGACTAAACTTTCTCTTGGTCCTTACCCTCAAAGAGTGAACTAATCAAGGCCTTTGTCCAGACCCCTCCAGGGCTTCTCCAAGCTCCTGAAACTGACAAAGCCATGCTTGATCACATCATGAGCCATGACGATACTAACTTTGTTGCATCATTTTTATATAAACATTTACAGCCTATTACCGTTTAGGCTCCATCACTGAGGTTTATGGGGATGAGTTCACAGTCTAGCAGAGGAAACAGGCAAGAACAGTCTCATGCAGCAGAGGCATTGATATGAGGAGGCTCACCCAGGGTGAGTGAATAGGTTGGACTCAATTCCCTCAGGGAGACACATAGGAAGGAAAGCAGATTTGACAATAACAGCAGGCACACCTGAGTGGCTCAGCCGGTTAAGTGTCTGACTTCGGCTTGGTCATGATCTCACAGTCCTTGGGTTCAATCCTGGAGTCGGTCTCTGTGCTGACAACTTGGAGCCTGGAGCATGCTTAGGATTCTGTTTTTCCCTCTCACTCTGCCTCTACTCCACTTTCCCTCTTTCTCTTTCTTTCTCTCTCTTTCTCAAAAATAAATGAACATTTAAAAATTTTTAGAAGAAAAGAACAATAAGCAGTATCATTTTGGACATCTGATATTTAAGTCACTATGGCACCTCTAGATGAAGGTGTCCATTATGCGTCAGATATAAAAGCTTGGGGAGAGAAGAGAAACATGGGCTAAATTTTTGGGGTTATCAGATATAGAGGTAAATTGAATCCTAAGGCTAATCGGAGGTCATAAATAGAAGGAAAAGGGGCTCGAAGGGGGTCTGGAAGAAACCAACCTTTAAGGGACAAAGGGAACAATACTGTGTTATTTCAAAAAGCATTCCTCTGACTTGGAGGATGAAAGGAACAGGGCAAGAGGTGTATATTCGCATCCTCTCTTGCCTGAACCTTAGCCTGTTTCCAGTAGTGTAATTTGCCCAGGCAGGCAGCAGTTTGGTATCTGTCCATGCTGCTGACTAGCATGGAGAAGTCTAGAGCCATGGCCTCTGCTACTAAGGTATGAGAGGACTCATTCTCCAAGTTGTTCTAGATATCCACTGAAGAAGAAACTGAGGAGCAGCTAGACACATCCACAGGCCCTGAATAGATTTCACTATACTGAATATGGGGATAAGGTATGGGTCATTAAGTGGCATTCTGAGAAAAGCAATCTGTGCTCCTGAGACAGAGGTCCCCAGGAATCATCAAAGAGTAACTGGAACTGGTAACAGCAGATTGAAACTGGTAAGTGCCCAGGTCCCCAAAGAGCTTCTAAGACAATTAGGACCTCCAAATAGCTTGGCTAATAAAGGATAAACTCCAGAGTCTGTACTTAAAAGCTAGAGAAACAAGTATGTGTGATCTATATCCGAGAGAGAGAGAGAAATGTGTAACTGTAATAATAACACCCAGAAGCACAACAGAAACATTGAAACGTCCAAATTATTTTCTGTGTTGAATGAACCTAGCTGTGATTAATAACAAACATTGTTTTAAAGCTCCAGAATACAGAAAAAAGTGGCACGATTATGGCACTGTCGATCCTGTTTGCTCCCTGTTTTCAAGGCTGGTTTACAATACATACGTGAATGTTAGTTGTTTCCCTGGGGTATTTGAGAACACAGTACAGGTTGCTCTTGGATGTCCTATCTGAAAACATTTCTTTAAAAACTGTTAAGTCCCCGGCAACAGATCAGATGTACACACTAGGCTCTCAAGCCACTTCTGCCCATCTGACCTGGAGGAGGCTCTCCTAGAGGTATTTTTAAGTTGCACAGATGGGTTATTGTATGAGTGCTGAGCTATCTAAAGACTGCAAGCAAAGACTCCCTTTATCCCGTTAATAGAGAAGCCCAGAGCCTTGATAAGACGCCCTGTATTTATGCGACTAGATATCCCAGAACAAGTTCACCCAGAGACAAACTACAGGAACAGACCAATCCCTGCTGACAGAGAGACCCACTGGTGCTGTAGACGGCACGGGGGGGTTGGGGAGCAAGTTGGAAACCAGAAGGAAGTCTGAGAATTATATGCAAACATCTCCTTTCTGGAGTGCAGGGTTTTTTGTTTTTGTTTTTGTTTCTCATCAGTCTGGAAAGCTTTCATGTTCTTTGTCCCAACACATTGCTGCAATCTTGTTCCCTGAGAATATGGAAAGAAGACCCATTCTCTCATTTGATTTTCTTAGCATTCCTATAAAGAACAGATATCAACATGCCCAATTTTTAGAAGGAAAAGCAGAAACTTCATTTATTCATCCAGCAAATACTTATCAAACACCTTGTAAGTACCAGCACCTACTATGTGATGAACATAAGATATGATCTTCTGCAGTTTGCAAATCTGAGGGAAGTAGATAAGATAATAAGCAAGTAAATGAGTAAACACTTGTTTTTAAAGTTTATTTATCTTGAGAGAGAGAGAGAGCAAGCGCAAATGGGGAAGGGGCAGAGAGAGGGGGAGAGATGGAGAATCACAGGCAGGCTCCACACCGTCAACACAGTGCCCGATGTGGGGCTCCAACTCAGAAACCATGAGATCATGACCTGAGGCGAAATCAGAGGCTCAACTGACTGGGTCATCCAGGCGTCCCAATGAGCAAACACTTTCAAACTCTAATAATACTAAAGGACTGTAGTATAGTATAGACTACAGACTGTATTATGTGTTCAAATTCTTTGCTGGTCCTCTTTTTTGGGCCATCCCCTATGGGGTATCTCCCTGAACATCTCCCATCCCTGTACAAAGTATTTTCTTACTTCACCACGATCAAGCTTGGATGTGTGATGTGCTCTGACCAATGAATCGTGAATTGACGTGTTCTATGCCACATCTAGGCAAAAGTTTAACAAACCACTGTGTGGTTTTGCCATTGCTTTTTTTCCCTCTGGCTCAAGAATTAAATGTCCTAGATTGAGTGTCCCTGCCTTTCCTTCCTAGCCCTAAACGAAGACAGCTTTCCCACAGCCAATGTGAATGAGACAAGGATGAGAAAGAAGTCCTTTGTTGATCTGGGGACTGCGATTTGGGGACTACTTATAATTGTAGCTCATCCTAGTAAAATCTGATTCATACAAAGGCTATGTTTGTGTACGGGGTGGGGAGTAGTAGGGGGGATTCTGTGATGGTCTCAGAGAGCTTATCTTAGGAGCTGATGGTTTTATTGACTGGTCTGAGGTCACTGTGTCCCTAACATAATAACTAAAGTTTCCCAAGCCTATTTAGGCCATTCCTCCCCACAAATGACACTATATTTGCAGGAGGGCTGGATTCTGAATAAAATTCACACAGCATATAATGGAAAGATGCAGAACTGAATTTCTATGTAGATTCATGAAAATTCCAAATGATTTCTCAAACACTTATATTTGGATTAAGTCTAAAGCATGTTTTGCCACAAGCTCCTTGTTCCTTAATTTTAAGTCTGTATGGATCTTCAGGAACATGGAATCCATATGTTTCTCATTCATTTACACTTACCTCATCAAAACACAGTTTGAAAGAATCGCTTGATGTTTTCAGCTTGTGAAATTATATTTTCCTTCCCAAACTGGCCAACTGCCTTTCCTGCGGTCTCCACCTCCAAGGAAGAAAATACATTCATCCTTTTGGGGTGTAGTGGAGGTCCCCAGTTCACATTGCTCCTCCGTCTTGGCCACATAAGAAAAGTCTTCAAAATGTGGCATCTTATCATGACCACGTTGCAATCTGCCAAATTAATCTGCAATGTCCAGCCATTGGAACAAGCCATATTTCTTTCAAGAAAATGAAACATTCAAAGCCCACTGTCCAACATTTCCCCAGGCACCTACTTTTTTCACTGATACCCAATTCTTTTCTTTGTAACCAGGTCAACTTCAATATTTTATATCTTATTTCTAACTGATAAGAGAAGTAATTTTAGAAGATTGCTTCTTGACTATTTAGGAAAAAATAAACATTTTTAACATGGCATACCTAGCCCTTTGTCCTTCACACTGAGTTATTATTTTATTCTCTCTTCCTCAATGCCAAGCCACTGTGATTCCTCAAACATGACCTGTTTCTTCTCCTTTGCAAATGCTGTTCTTACTAGCTGGGATGCCGTTAATCCCCTAGACCACCAGGTCCTTCCTACTCTTCCTTCCAGATTCTGCTAAAAGGTTTCTTCTCCTGTGATCTCCATGCAATTAGGTGCTTCAGCTCCAGTGCTCCCACATGGCCAGGCACATACCTCCATTAGCATGTATCTCATGGTGTTATAATTATTTATATGCGGAGTGATCTCC
The DNA here is from genome assembly GCF_008692635.1 of Crocuta crocuta. Lineage (NCBI taxonomy): Eukaryota > Metazoa > Chordata > Mammalia > Carnivora > Hyaenidae > Crocuta > Crocuta crocuta. Next base: position 1,529,946 of record NW_027529682.1, read on the forward strand.
TCCAATAGATTTTGTCCTTTTTGAGGGCAGGAAACAGGCCTTATTTGCCCTTGTTTCCATCTCATTGCCAGAATAAGATGCCTCAACCACCATTCACTGGTTAAATAAGTGGTTAAATATGTGCTTGGCTAAATGATACTTAATATGCATTATGATATCTTCACTGCAGTGAGAAAAAATGTATATATATATTCTGGATTGGGGAGGTGGGGTTCAAAGTGTCACATATAATAAAAAAAGTCAGAATTTAGCATTTTTTCAAATTAATACAAAAAAAGAGAGGGAGAGAGAATATTCCTACTAAGGTGAAAGCAGAAAGAGAGGAGGAAAGCAAGCCAATTATCCAGGGAATTCAGACAGTGTAACATAGTCTGGATAGAGTGGGGAGTCAATCCTCAACAGCTTTCTAGGTCTGCAATGTTCCACCTAATTATGCTTTTATAACTTTTCTGAGGTTTTTCTTTGTCCCCCCCCCACTTCTGTAAGCCTTGTTGCTAACCCAGTTTAAATATCTGAAGTGCTGAATTTTCAACAATTGAACTGAAGGCATACTTTCTGGGGGAAGGTAGGGTAAGAGCAGGCAGTTTTTTTCATGAGTTTTCACATATAAATTATATATATATGTAAAACATGTCTCACATGTATATCCATACACACATATACAGATATGCACATATATTTCATATATGTGGTTATACATAAATATGTGTATGTATTATATGGGTATATATTTATATATCTTTTATATATATTTATATTATTATATTATACATAATATTAATTATATTATACATTATACATATTGTATATAATATGCATTATATTATACATTTATATTATTATATTATACATAAGTATGTATATATATTATATGTATGTATATATTTATATATATGTGAGAGAGAGAGAGGTAATATTGTATGTGTGCTTATGTGTGTGTGTCCATGTTCATTTAACCTTGGATGTGAATATATTTTCAAACCAATTTAAATCCAAATTGCCTAATTACCACGTTGCCTTAATGGAAAATTCTAGATTTACTTTGTGTGGAAGGCAAAAAATTAATGAATGAAGCACCCACTATTACAATAATAAGAAGCACAATAAAAACTGGTTGGATTCAAGACTTAGTATTTCGAGTAGCAGAAAGAAGACGTCAATGACTCTGTTAACGAAAAATTAAGCAAATAATTCAAACAAACTATAAGTGTGCTCTTTTGAAACAATGAAACAGTCAAAACTCCCCTCCTACCTCTCCTTGACTCAAACATTTGAGACTCTAACAGATTTTTTTTTTTGCTTGTTTTGTTAAAACTATGGATGGAGGAAAGGGGCGCCTGGGTGGCTTAGTCGGTTAAGCGTCCGACTTTCGCTTAGGTCATGATCTCGCGGTTTGTGGGTTCGAGCCCCGCGTCGGGCTCTGTGCTGACTGCCAGCTCAGAGCCTGGAGCCTGTTTCAGTCTGTGACTCCCTCTCTCTCTGACCCTCCCCTGCTCACGCTGTCTCTCTTTCTCTCTCTCCTAGAAATAAATAAAAATATAAAAAATTATTAAAAAAAGAACTATGGATGGAGGAACAGTAGGGGAAAACAGGGATGGGGGGAAGGATAAACTTCATTGGGCATTTCAGAGTCGGAAAATCTGGACTCACATTAAAAGTGTAAGCACTGAGAAGTATGAAGCAGTGATTCTTATCTCCTAAAGAGTTTTACAGTCATCAATGCTCGGAGGAAGCTGATGAACTGGGAGTGGGTGACCTTAATAGATATAACTGTGTATGGGTTCATTGTACCATGAAATTAAATTTTAAATCTGAATTGATGAACAAAAATGCTGGTTTGATATTTTCGAACAATAGTTTCAATAGTTTTGTAACTCTTTCCTTTCCATGAGAACTGATCTGAATTTGGGACTGCACAAGAGAGCTCCCCACTTCTAAAGACTGGGTCTGAGCTTTACTATGAATGAGTGAATTTAAATTATGTGGGGGATAATGGAACTGATGCTCCACCGGAAAGGTTCCCCATGTCTTTATTCCTTTTCTCCTTCTTGCTCCTTTGCAGAGACTGCGTCCACTCTTCCCTCTTGTTTGTGCCATTGGTTCCCACCCATTGTCTACAGAGCCCTGTTCTGTTAATATCCCCAACAATGGCATGCCCTCAATCCCCTCCACTCTTCCTCAGTTCAGGTGTCTCCCTTTCTAGCCCATGGAAATGTCCTATCTCTCCTCCTTTCTTTCATAAGAAAGATGATTTAGAGAGGGGTCTATATTTGCTCTTCACTCTTCCATCACCTACGTATTCATTTGTTGACCCCACGTAACTTAGCTTTCTCTATAATCACCTAGGTAATGCCAAATCCCATGGTCTTTTAGTAGCCCTTGTCTTACCTGCTCTCTCTTGGCATTAGGCATTGTTACCCACGGCCTTCTTCTTGAGTATCTCATCTCTGGCTTCTAGGAGAAAGATTCCTCCTATTCTCCTGTTGACTCGGTTTTCCTATTTGCTGTGTTTTCCAGCATGCTCCCCAAGAGGCATTTATCTTACTCTCCTGCCTCCTGCCCTATTCCCTCACCCTCAGTGGTCTCCTCCTTTTTTCTGGCTCTAATCATCACTGCTTCATATAACCTCCAAATCTATACTCTTTACTTGGCCCCTCATCTGAGCATTTGCCCCATATTCTTATTTACCATTTTAATACTTCCACATGTATGTCCTTCTAAACATCTCAGAATCAGTGTGATTAAAAACCAAATTATCACCTATTTCTTCATACCTGTGTCTCATCCTGACTTCCCAATAAAGGAAGAATAAGACAAATGGAAATAAAATTCAGAAACTTCCAAGTTCTGAGCAGCAAAGATCTGGAGTGGGGGAGAGGAGCAATATTGACGAATCTGTGCCAATCCCTCTATAGGGCATTTTGAAGAGCATCTCTTTGTTTGTATTTTCACTCACTTACTATTCATCTGCTCCCCCATTTTTCATTCATTTATTCATCCATCCATCCATCTATCCCTCCCTTCCTTTCCTCATTCATTTAAAAAGCGTTAACAGTGCTCGATTTGGCAGCACGTACACGAAAACTGGAACGATACAGAGATGGATTAGCATGGCCCCTACGCAAGGATGACATGCAAATTCGTGAAGGGTTCCATATTTTTATTTGTTACTTTGCTGCATTTGTTCCTTGATAGCTGTTTTGTGTATAAGTATGATAATCTGTTTATATCTTTTTGTATATCGCTGATACTGAATTGGGTAGAAAAATAAACTGACAGTTTCCCTAAATGGGACTACTAATTAAAATATGTGTATCCTCAAGATAAAAAAAAATTAATTAAATAAATAAAAACCATTAACTATGCCCCTAATTTTGTCAGGAATATAAACATGCATAAGACTCATAATCTCTGGCTTCTTGGAATTTCATAAGAAGAGACAAGAATTGCATACAACTTTTCAGATCATGATAGAAATAGTCAATATTTGGAACACGGAGTAAAATATGGCCAGTATCATCAAGGAGAGAGAAATTCAAGAAATCTTCAAAAGCAGGTGGCACAAGACACATCTTAAAAGATGAGTTGGTGTTCATCATGTGCACAGGCCTAAGATACTGCATGAACAAACACCGAGGTCTGAAATAGCCTTGTGTCCTGAAGAGGCAGAGGGTGGAAGACACTGAGAGCTGGAATCAAAAATTAGGCGAGCCCAAATGGTGAAAATGCTTGTACTTACCATGCATAAGAGTTTGAGTTTTATCTTGAAGTCCTTGGGGAATCACTGAACAGCTTAGGATGGTCAGTTGCCAGTTGGGGAGGAGCAATTTTATCTTCTCCTTGAGTTCCTTCTACCATCACTCCAGCCTGTTCTAGCATTGACTGTTCAGACTTTAATCTCTGACGCAGGCAAGAATACAGCCTCCCTGCCTTGCCTCTCCTTCTCCCAACTCTTGGGACAGCTGGATTCATTTCCAGTTGTCAAATAGAGCTTTACTAAATGCTAAAGGGAAATAAAGGGAAATTGTTGGAGAAATGTCATCTGTAAAACAATAGTCTAGTTTCCTAAGTACAGATGTATGAGTCTAACATTCTGTTAGAAAGAGCTGAGATTTGCTTGGTTTCCAAATCTCTTTCTACTATTTACACCACTCTTATCACTGGTACTACTTCTTCTACACCACCATGGCTACTATCTCCCCAAGCACCATTCTAGCAGCTAACATATCATAAATACATATTTTGTGCCAGTCTCCGTGTTGGTTGTTTTATTGATAATGTTTTTGTTTAATCCCAACTACAATAAATAAATAAAATCAAGGAAACATTTATCAATGTTTCATTTTACAGATGAGGAAACTAAAACTCAGACAGAAGGAAGGGAGCTCCTCCAAGATCACAGAACAAATGAGTGGCAGAACAAATAGTCCATATCAGCAGGTATTAGCAGGTTCAAGGCAACCAGAACCACTCAAACAGAGGAGCCTGGCTCATTGTAGCTCATACTGAATACTTACTGGACACACTCACACTCCTGTTCCCTCTGCTGCTGAGTGTCTCCTCTTCTTTCTAGAATAGAAATAGAGCCCAATAGAGCAATAGAGCACTTGCCCAATAGAGCACTTGACTGGAATCGGAGACTAACACTTCTCATCTCAAAGCACTTCCTCAGAGCTGAGATTCTTGTAATTCTCTGGAACAGAGCATTCTGTGGTGAAGGATGGAGTGGAAGAGGTGTTGATCTGACATGCAGTCGCTTGTATGTGGCCCAAGGCAAAAATAATAGATGAGATTCAGACGTGTGTTACTTCTTGTTATTCCTTTGGATTAAAGGCTTTAGGCAGAGAGGGAAGTAGTAAAAAGACAACAGCGTCTTTTTCTTGTGTAGTTTGGAGAGGGTTTTTCATGCATTGTTGAAGCTTTTGTTTTGTTTATTTCCAATAATTTAACCAAAAAAAATTATCTTCAGATGTAAAACAAAATAATCGATCAGTTCTGGATGTAGTGTAACACTGCCAATGCAAGGGATTCCAGAGGCCACATGCCTATCTCCAGACCCTACTCTCCAGGGACTCTCCAAGGAGGTCCGGAGGGGGGCTGTCCCTTTCCTCAGTAAATTAATCATCATCAACGTTTACGAAGCACGTGCATGATCTGGGCACCTCTTCAACAGTTTTATGTATCTCACACTAACCCTCCAGGAAAGAAATGATCATCCCCATTTTTTAGATGAATACTTTCAAATTTTGATAGTTTGGAAACTTAATATCACAGAGCTGAATTTCAAACCTAGATGGAACTGACTTCCTTGGCTGGCTTAGCATCAGCAAGTTGCTAAGTTATATACAGTTACATGAACCTTCCTTGCTATTCAAGACTCAATGCTGCTGTTTCCCATTAAAACACCTGTATTCTGTCTTTTGCTCCTTTTGTTTGTTATGTTAAGTCCCCACCCAGGCCACCTGTAGGACACCTGTACACCCACTGCCTGTAGATTTAGACTCTGCCTGTATCTTTATATGTGATTTGGAATCTCCCAGCACTGACGTCAATCTTTTAACACCCCTTCATCAATATTCTCTGCCTCTTGTCCATCTTTCTAGTTTGACTTGAAATTAAAAATATTGACTGCAGCCTCACACTCTAAATTCATGGAATCACACAGCCTCTCTTTCAAGTCAAAGCCTCGCAAGAGCATTTTACACTCTCCAGCAAGGACTTTGTCTTGTATTCTGGGCTACCCACTGTACCCAAATTGGAACCATTTCTTATCTTCCTGCCTTATTCAGCAGATGCCCCTTACTGGCCCAGACAAAGAAAGCAAAGAAATGGACAATGTGGCAATGTTAATGAGAAATCAGAGATTTTGAAAAAAACAAAACAAAACACAATGATAAAGAACTGTCAACAATTTTGTTCCAGAAGCAATGACTTCACTTGCAGGGTTCATAGCTATTCAAATTGGAAGACTCAAAAGTCTGCCTTCCCTGCTGTGTGTGTATATCTGTAATTATTTACTTGAACATGGAGATGGAATCTTTAGAGAAGCAATTACCATGCAGAGCAGACAGCTCTTCCTTACCAAATTCAAATGGTGTGGAGCAACCATTGCAAATTGGCCTGATTTCCTACATCATCTCAATGCCCCAACTCTTCTTGGTGCTCAAATGCAAAGCTGCTCAAGGAAGATGAAGTATCTGCCCACCTCTCTGCCAAGAGAATAATTATTTATAGGCTTAAGAGCTCTCTGAAGCATCAGCAATAATAATGGTTTATATCATCATCACCACAATAATGGTAGTGTCTTATTTGGCCCTTCACAATGTGATCCCAAACATGTTTCCACACCTAGTTTATACTTTGATCCTTATGAAAACCATCCTGTGAGTTGAGCATTGCTGACCCCAATTTTTATATTAGGAAATAGAGGCTCAACAGGAAAGAAAAAACAAAAAACAGAAAACTACATATAATGGAACCAGTGTTAGCTTCAGGCTTCCTGACTTCTAGGTAAGGCTTATTCCATCACATCAGGCTTGGTCAGGGCTTGAAGACATTTATGTGGACAGGCAGTGTGGTTCAGATAAAAAGTTTTGGACGTAGATTCCTTGGGGTTCAAATTTTAGCTTTGGCCCTTGCTATTTGTTTGGCCTTGGAAAAGTTATTTGACATTCCATTATCTCACCTGTAAAATGGAGCTAAAATGCCTATTTATGATACTTATGTAAAATTTTTAAAAAATGCCTATGGAGTACTCAGGCTGAATACAATGCTTGATACAAAGTAAGTGCTCAATAAATCAGAATTGTATCACTGTTCAGAAATATAAAAATCTTTGCAGTCCCTGGGTGGCTTATTCAGTTAAGCATCCAACTCCTGATTTCAGCTTAGGCCATAATCTCATGGTTTTTGAAGCCCTACGTGGCGCTTTGCACTAACAACGCAGAGCTTGCTTGGGATTCACTTGCTCTCACTATCTCCCTTTGCCCTTCCTCCACTCATGCTCTATCTTTCTCAAAATAAATAAACTTAGAAAAAGAAATATAAAAATCTCTGAAAATAAAAAAAAATATTAAATAACTTATTTTACTGCAAAGCCCAAGCTAAATGGACCTGAAATTACTTTTGTACTTCTTTTTTGTCTTTTAACAAGTGTTTTTAATTCTGGATTACCCAATGTAGTGTGAATATATGTGCATTTTGCTGCAGAAGTATTACTGCTTTTCCTGTTACAGACTCCCTGGGTATATGACATAGTATTCAGTCTATATACCATAGCACCCTTCCAAAATTCAAAGCATTCTGTATTCTGAAACACACTGTTTGCGAGGGTATTGGCAAATAACTGTGGGTCTGCACTTCCACACTGATGGTACTAGCATTAGTAAAAGCTACTAGTATTTCTGTTATGCCTGATCCCCTCAGTATTTGTTATGTGTACCTACTAGGGGTTGATTGGCTTGCCAGTCAATGTGGAGTTCTGAAAGCCTGGAGCCAGAATAAAAATATTTCAAAGGGTTAGCCAGAGGGATGGTTGAACTTAAGTGGGTTGGAGAGAGGTAAGATTCAAATGTCTGAGAAAGCAAGCAAGGACTGTGAGTGTAGGAACCAGAAGGACTTGTACCAGTGTAGGCTTTCCAAGAAGCAGACAGCAGGGCAAAAGTAAATGTGTAAGAGATTTATTGGAGGAAACACTTGTATAGGGTAAGGGATGGAGAGCACAAATGCATGGGGGAGTGGGGGGCCGGTTTTCAGATTGCTACTCTGGTCTGACACTTGTAGAGGAAAAAGAGCAAAAAGGAAAGGTAGGAAGGCCTTGAGCCTTCCTGAACTGGGCTCAGGTTGCAGCCCAGCATGGGGAAGGTCTCAACCTGGCTGATAGGGAGCCCTGAGCACAAATTTGTTAGGAAAGAACTGCACTGGGAAGAAACAGCCCAGCGCTAGTGCCTTCCCTGTAGAAACTGTGGCCTTGGCACCAACTGTACAGAGGATCCAAAGTTGCTGCAGCTCGAGGTCGTCAGATATGCTTCTCACAGCAGATCTCTTGAAGGCAGGCCAGAATGGCTCATCAATATGGCTGCCGCAAAAGCCAAATTTTGTCAGAGGAAGCATTCTGAATCTGGCAGAAACGCATCAGAATCAGAGCAAAGTAGAAACAAGTATAATAAATTGGGAATATTATTATAATAGTACCAAAATTATCAGGCGATTGCTAAAGAGCAGAGGGGATGTATATTCACACGTCACCTCTGTGGATAGTGGGTTTGTGCATGGTCACAGCTAGCTTAGGTTCAGGGCAGAGAGTTTCCGATACCTTAGGAATTGTCTCCATTTCACCCTACCAGACCCAGAAAAGAGAAGAAATCATTGTTATCCACCCAATTCACTGTGCTCCTGGAGGGTATTCACACCACACTACCTTCTTTCAGTCTTTACAAATGCTGCTCATGGAATTCCAATATGAGCCCTATGCACAGAAGACCCCCGGCAGGTACAGTCCATGGTCAAGTACGGAGGCTGGAAATTGTTGCTTCCCAGGTCTGAAAGCTCCTCTCAAAGCGAAATTAGTCAGTCAGAGAAAAACAAATATCATATGATTTCGCTCATATGGGGAATTTAAGACACAGAATAGATGAACATAAGGGAAGGGAAGCAAAAATAATATAAAAACAGGGAGGGGGACAAAACATAAGAGACTCTCAAATATGGAGAACAAAGAGAGGGTTTACTGGAGAAGTTGTGGGAGGGGGGATGGGCTAAAAACGTAACAGGCATTAAGGAATCTACTCCTGAAATCCTTGTTTATCTATATGCTAATTAACTTGTACGTAAATTTTTAAAAATTAAAATAAAATAGGGGCGCCTGGGTGGCTTAGTCGGTTAAGCGTCCGACTTTCGCTTAGGTCATGATCTCGCGGTTCGTGGGTTCGAGCCCCGCGTCGGGCTCTGTGCTGACTGCTGGCTCAGAGCCTGGAGCCTGTTTCAGTCTGTGACTCCCTCTCTCTCTGACCCTCCCCTGCTTACACTGTCTCTCTCTCTCTCTCTCTCTCTCTCCTAGAAATAAATAAAACATTAAAAAAAATTAAAAAAAAATTAAAATAAAATAAAATAAAGGATAGGGTCAAATGGATAACTCAGTAAGTTAAGCAAAAAAGAATTTAAGCTGAATATTTTTAAACTGGTCCTCATGTAGGGCAAGGAAACTTCTTGGAGTTGGCAGACAATACAATTCAAAGCACTGGAAATCTGAGTCAATAGGTGTTTTCTTCAAAGATCAATACTAATATATTTAGTGCTCTTGAACTTTATTAAATATGCATTGGTTCTTTTTATTCCCAGCTTAAAATCATTCTAAATGTATTCTGCATACAAAAGAGTATTTAGAGCTGATGAGCAAGTATAGTGTCAGACTGCATCAAGGCCCTGTCTCCAAGCACATGGTGCGCACCCTAGCTCAGTTTCAAGAGTCAGTACTGAGCTGACTTCATATGGCTCTTGGCACCCCTCCTGATAGCATACCCTCCTGTTGACCAGGGGGTCACATGCCCTCCTAATGCCAATGGCAGTTGAGACTGTGCATTGAGCCCAGACTATGGCATTCTAGAAGTATCTGGACACTGTCATTTTAAAAGTAGGACTTTAAGGAATGAAATTCATCACGCACTTCTACAGGCCCCGTGTGGCTCTCTTTACAGCCCATGTCTGGTTCTCAGCTCACCTTTCAGGAGAACAGCTCACGTCTATTTGAGCTAAAGAATACATGACTTTTTAATTACAGAAGTTCGGGTGAGTAACAAATGTATCTAAAAACTGAAGAGGACATATCTCATAATCTTTGAGACCTCTTTGAAGGCAAAATTTTAAGAGATTCCTTTAAAAAAATTTTTTTTAATGTTATTTTTAAGATGGTGGGAGGAGGGGCAGAGAGAGAGAGAGAGAGGGAGACAACAGAATCCGAAGCAGGCTCCAGGATCTGAGCTATCAGCACAGAGCCCGATATGGGACTCGGGCTCATGAACCTTGAGATCATGACCTGAGCCAAAGTCAGACGCTTAACCGACTGAGCCACCCAAGCACCCCAAAATTTCTAAGAGACTTCTAAGTAAATATTTGGAAGGATGTGTATGCAGGAGTTTAAAAAAATACTAAATCCAAGTTGTTCAGTCCCTGCCAGGCTTCCATCAATAGATTTGCAGAAGTTTGTGCTCTGACATACAGATGTAACTGTTTGAGTTTTACTTAGAATGATTCTTTTTTTCCTGGTATACAATGTATAACGGCTTCTGTCCCTTGAAGGAAAGGGAGATGTATCCCCATCAATCTCTAGATTTCATGATAGGGCATGAAATTTGGAGTCATGGACTTGTGGTCAAATTCTGCATACCACACATCATAGGTGCAAGAAATATGGGCCTCAGATGGTTGATATGAAGCCCAAATGTGTCCATTGATACAAAATGCTTGTTAATAGAATGTGATGGGGGAAAATGGCAATTCCCCCAATCACCCAAAGACCAAAACCAGCATGGACCTTGTCATCTCTGTGATTCTCCTTAATTTAGAAGAATGAGTCTATTGGGATCTACGGAGTCATGAGAGACACAGGTAACCAAGGAGAAGCAAATGGTGTCCCCTAATCCCAGAGAATTATCTACTCAAAGGTGAAAATCATCACTCTTTTCAAGTGTGGCACACCTCTCTAAGAGGGAAAGCAGGCTTTGCACACAGAAGGAGGAAAACATTCTCCATGTAAACCTGGCAGTTGCATTAACACATGGTCCTGGAGACAGATTACATAATCCTGGAGACGATAGCCAAGAGTGAGCATCAGCTCTGAGAGATTCACAGAGAAATAATGCTAAAGTTTAAGAACCATTATACTGTCTCTGGAAGAATGCCCAGAGACTCACCTGAAAGCATAGAAGGAGCTAAATTAGAACAGGTTCTGGGCACCTGGGTGGCTTATTCGGTTAAGTGCCAACTTCGGCTCAGGTCATGATCTTGCGGTTTGTGAATTGGAGCCCAACGTCGGGCTCTGTGCTGACAGCTGGGAGCCTGGAGCATGCTTTGGATTCTGTGTCTCTGTCTGCTCTCCCCTTCTCCCGCTAGCCTGTCCTCTCTCTCTCTCTTTCAAAAATAAATAAACATTTAAAAAAAAACTTAAAAAAACGATTTGATGCTATCTGCTAAGTTTGATGGCAAATTGCTCAAAAGCCCTTCATTTCCACTCACAGAGAAACTCTTTTGTGTACAAGGAGATACAAACAAGAATGCCCCTTAGCTCACTGTCTCAAACAGGAAACAAAGAAAAAGGACACCCTAAATGTACCTTTCCAGAAGGATGGGTAAATAAATTGTGAACTACTCACTCAACAGAATGAATGAACTAGAATTATACTTATCAATATGGATGAATTCTCACAAATATATTGAGCGACAAAAGCAAGCTGCAGAAGAATACATTTATGTGAAGTTTAAAAACATACAAAACAATTCCATGTGTTGTTTAAGAATACATACCTATGTAGAAAAAGTCAAGAATGCATAGGAACGACGCACACCAAATGCAGATAACAGTTTCTTCAGGAAGGGAATGAGAAGCATGTAGTAGGCAGATATGTGTGGGGCTTCAACTTTGTTAGTGATGTTTTACTTATTAAACTAAGTGGTGGCCATGGGCAATTGTTTATTATTGTTTATACCTTTTAAATTTATTTTTAAAAATTTATTCATTTATTTTGAGAGAAAGAGACAGCGAGCGAGCATGTGAGCTGGGGAGGGATAGAGAGAGAGGGAGAGAGAGAATCCCAAGCAGTCTCCAGGCTGTCAGCACAGAGCCCAATGTGGTGCTCAATCTCATGACCTGTGAGGTCATGGCCCAAGCCAAAATCAAGAGTCTGACACTCAACCAGCTGAGCTGCCCAGGCACTCCTACGCCTTTTTAAATATGGTTTCATAATAAAAAAGTTAAAGAGAATGTAATGGAAGAAAATATCCTATTTAAAATACAAGGGAAGAAGTTAAAATACCTAAGAATTTAAAATAATCTCAGAATAAGAAGTGATACATTTAACTACATCTTTTGGCATGGTAAATGATGTATAAATGAAATATACAGATGAGCAAGATTGAGGGATATATCCCTGTATTCCAAAGAGCTGATGTCTTTAATATAGAGTCCCTTGTCAAAAGTCATATGACCAATAACCCAGAACAATAACAGACTAAAGTCATGAACTGACATTCAGCGGAAATATAAATAGTGCTTAAACATAGGAGAAATGCAAGTAGAAACCATGAAATACTATGTTTGCCAATTAGGTTGTCAAAGATGAAAAGGTTGGTGAGGGTGTGAAGGAGTCCCTCTCCTGTGTGGTTACCCAAATTGTATGGGGTTGTGTGCTGTCATATTGTTTACAGAGGGGCATCTGTGATGATCCATCAAAACATAAAGAGCCCACATCCTTTGACCTAGAAATTCCACCTCTATGAATTTTTCCTGGTGATATACGGGCACATATGTGAAATGATTTATTACATTGTTTGTAATTGCAAAAACAATGGAGGCAAATTAAATGTCCCTTGGTAGGGGCCTTGGTAAAATAAAACAGGACATATCCATTGATGTAAATACTAGTTAGTGATTTTAAAGTGGGGTCATCTCTATGCGTATATGAAAGAAAGAGCTGCAAGATAAATCGTAGAGCTAAGACGGATGTGTGGGATAGTACATATGCTACCATCTGCAGAGGGAAAAAACAGAATAGTGTACACGAATGCTTCCTTATACATGGAAAATTCTCAGAAGGAGAAGAAGGATGGAGCCAATAACTGTGTCTGCTTTCCAGCCACTCCCATACAGTAGTAGGAGATGCTTGAATTATGTAAGCAAAGAAACAAACAAAAATGAACTCTAAAACTAAAAAGCTAAAAATTCTGATTTAATTCAGTACTGAGGTACACATTTCAGAGTCCACTGTGCTAGCCACTGGAAAACAGACTAATGTTGCTGATCTGCAATCCTGGCCCTAATTACTTTCTCGCTAACCTCTAAACATTTATTCGGAAAGAGCCTGCTACACAGCCAGTCGAAGGAGGAGGATGGGGAGAAATGTGGTTTTGTTATTCACACGACCCCACAAATCTGGTTGGCATCCTAGAACTGCTTATCTTGTGCTTCCTGAGTCATTCCTAATGAGAGATAATGATAGCAAGGTGGGTAGGTCTCAGATGGGGGTCAGGAAAGGAAACCAATAGAGGTCGGGTCAATTTTGATTCATTGCACATTCAACTTTTCACTTTTCCTTCCTTCGCACATTCATAGCCATTAGTGAGGAGTCTGGGAGCGCTGTAAGCATAGGCTGGTCAGTCGGCAAAACTGGTTTTAGGTCCTCTGTGTAGGTAGCTTGGAAATGGAGATTTAGAGGGAGAGAAACAGTGTCCATTCTCAAGGAAGTGCCATGGCACAGGTGACCCTGCTCTCGGGGACAGAATGGGTGCATACTCAGAGGGCGGCTGAACAGGGGACTTTGAAGGAAGGATGGGAAGACCAAGCAGTCCTTATCAAAATACGTAAACACAGAATTTGGCCCTATGTTGACTGCATGTTGGGGGCAATGTAAAGCAAACAGAACTGGGTGAGGTTCATCAGCAGATGTCTTGTGGCTCTGGAAACGCAAGGAAGACTATGTGATTTATTTTATAGTCACTAGAAAGGTTAAGCACGGAACTTTTGTTGAGCACATTATAGTCCGAGGGATACATCAAAGAACCAAATAAAGTCTTGATCCTCATACGGGTTACATTGTAGCATCCAGGGAAGTGGGGTGAATATGGGGAAACATGATAACCAAATAAGATTACAAGCCTATGAGATGATGATAGGTAATGATCCACATAAGAGTCAATTTGCCTGGAAGAGGGAAGAGAAAGACAAGCAGTAGCATGAGGAGAGGGTTATTTTAGAGAAAAGATCAGGGAAGCCTCTCTGATGAAATGGCATTTGATTAGAGATTTGAGGGAAAGTTAAGGAGCAAGCCATGAGAATATATGAGGGAAATTATAGTGCAAAGGCCCTGTGGCTGAAACATGATTTTTACCACACAGATAAAAGGAAACACATGCAGAAAATAATGATAAGAAAACAGCTGAAACACAAAATTGTATATTCCCTGCAATTATGTGTACATAGAGTTATGTATCAACATAGAAAAATGAAAATATAAATCCTTATAATGCTTCAGTAAAGTAATAAAGATGCATATTTCTCAACGGCAAGCAGTATCCTCCAATTCTGTATCTGATCCAACCATACTTGGTATATGTAGGATCCTAAATAACATCTGATGACTGAATAAATAAATCACTACAGTTCTTTTGAAAATGTTTTCTTTGTCATTTAAAACAAATTTTAAAAGATGGCCGCCTAAGAAAAATTTAACCTCGTGGTAGCACGTTGCATGGTGGAACTTCCCAGAAAGCTAGGACTCTAGTTCAAGCCCACCCCAAGATGCAATTGGGAAAATATAGCTACATTTTACTGATTCCCTAACATCTGCTACACATTTGTACCTGCGTTGTCATGGGCAAATCTGAGAACAGCTCAAGAAGGAAGGTATCATTAGTTCAATACTATAGTCTAGAACATTGAAGCTCAGAGAGATTCAGTTTGTAGCCCATGGACCCACAGCCAGTAAGTGGTAGAGCTGAATGACAGATCTCTGAGTCCAAGTTCAGAGTTCAGTCCTCGACAACCTCTGACAGCCACAGCCTGGGGAGGTCTCCTCTAGGTCTCTTCCTTCATACCAACAGTGTTTTCTGTTTTTGCTTTTGTTTTTGCTTTTGCTTTTGTTTTTGTTTTTGTTTTGGAATTTAAGTTGAGTTGACACACAATGTTCCATTAGTTTCAGATGTGCAACATAGTGATCTGACAAGTCTATATGTTATGCTCTGCTCGCCACAGTGCCGCTACCATCTGTCACCACACAAAGCTCTTATAATACCATTGACTGTATTCCCTGTGCTGTGCCTTTTGTCTCCGTGACTTATTCATTCCATAACTGGAAGCCTGGATCGCCCTCTCCCCTTCTCCCATTTTGCCTCCCCTCCAACCCCCCATCTGGCAACTACGTCTGTTCTCTGTACTTATGGTCTGTTTCTGGTTTGTTTGTTTGTTCATTTCCTTTGTTTTTTAGACTCCACATGTAAGTGAAATAATATATCTGCCTTTCTCTGTCCAACTTAGTTTACTTAACATAACACCCTCTAGGTCCATCCATGTTGTCACAAAGGGCAAGATCTCATTCTTCTTTCTGGTTGAATAATATTCCACTGTGTGTGTGTATCACATCTTTATCCATCCATCTATCGATGGACACTTGGGCTGCTTCCACATCTTGGCTATTGTGAATCATGCTGCGATAAGCATAGGGCTACATGTATCTTTTCAAATTAGTATTTTTGTTTTCTCTGGGTAAATACCCAATACTGGAATTACTGATCAAATGGTCATTCTATTTTTACTTTTTCACGAAATCTCCATACTATTTTATGCAGGGGCTGCACCAATTTACATTCCCACCACCAGTACATGAAGGTTCCTTTTCATCCACATCCTCACCAATACTTGGTATCTCTTGTCCCAACAATTTTTGAGTACGAATTTCTGCTCCCTAGTATTCTCAGAGGTCCTTCATTTTCCCAAACCCTCTCAGTGTGGCACTTTCATGGGAGCTGTTCCCTCTGCCGTCACCATCTCTGATCTTAGTGTCAACAGAACTGGGTCCAAAGTGCACGTTTCCCCTCTTGCAAGTTCATTTCACCTTTCTGAGTCTCACTTTTGTCATTTTTTAAAAACTGTTTTATTTATTTCTGAGAGAGAGACAACATGAGCAGGGGATGGTCAGAGAGAGGGAGACATAGAATCCAAAGCAGGCTCCAGGCTCTGAGCTAGCTGTCAGCACAGAGGCCGACACAGGGCTCGAACCCACGAACTGTGAGATCATGACCTGAACCAAAGTCAGGCGCTTAACCGACTGAGCCACCCAGGCCCCCCTCTTTTTTCATTTTTTGACAGAGACAACTCTGTATTGGAATTATGGTGCAGAGTCAATGAAATCATGCAATCAAAGTCTTTGGAGCAGTGTCTGATATATATGGCAGATATTCAATAAATACTGGGTGAATCTATTTGTGGCCGACTTGTGTCTGCGTCCTGCTAATGATCGACTAACCTGATAAATGAATCCTGGATTAGTTACCAATGGTGATAATAGCATAAAATATTGTGCCTCCGCAGTAACACTGACAATTTAACATAACTCAAATTAATTGCTGATGGTGCAAAGGCCCATCACGGCTTCCAGGGAAGACCTCATCGACATCCCTTACCTTGGTGTTCACCGGGAAGACAGCCCATTTGTCCAAAATTCATTACACTGTTGACTTAGGCTCAGAGTAAATCTAACATGTAGGTTAACTGTCATAAATTGCATCTGTAGCCCCCAAACTTAAGGTTCAGGAAAAAAATGAAACTTCAGAACACTCTAGAAATGAGTCAGTCTGATGAGCCATGTTCTCTGAAATCTAGAATTTGCCTTTTTATACAACAATTTTCTTTTCTTTTTTAAAAAAATTTTAATGTTTATTTAGTTTTGAGAGAAGAGAGAGACAGAATTTGAGTAGGGAGGGGCAGAGAGACAGGGAGATGTAGAATCTGAAGCAGGTTCCAAGCTCTGAGCTCTCGGCCCAGAGCTGGATGCGGGGCTCGAACCCATGAACCATGAGATCATGACCTGAGCCAAAGTCGGCTGCCCAACTGTCTGAGCCACACAGGTGCCCCAACAATTTTATTTTCTTTATCATCATGACTGAGATCAGAAGAAGAGCATCAATACAGAGCCTGAAAATTGGGCTTTCTAGGGCCTAAAACAACAGAGATTTCTTGTCTTCCAGTTCTGGACTCTAGAAATCTGAAATTAAGGTGTCAGCAGGACAGCACTCCCTCTGAAACTTGTAGGAGAGACTCCTTCTTTCCTGCCTCTCCTTGCTCCCAGGTTTGTCTACAAGCCTCAGCTTGCAGGTACCTCTTTCCAGTCTCTGCCTCCCTTGCCACATGGCATTCTCCTCCCCACTATCTCTTCTCTTTGTAAGAACATGGGTCAATTTGGATAAAGGGCCCACTCTACTCCAGTGTGAACTCATCTTAACTAATTACAGTTACAACATCCCTATTTCCAAATAAGGTCACATTCTGAAGTATCCAGGGTTAAGAGGACTTCAATATACGTTTCTCAGGTGGACACAACTCAACCATAGCAGTGGGTAGCTAGCCTCCTCAGGACCTAGAGTGATGCACACAGGTGATTCTAGATTTTAGTTGTTGCAGAGGGACTGTGCCTCATATCCCAGAGCCTAGGATGGCATTAGAGGGTTAGAAGTCATCTCTCTTCTTCTTTTTATCATGTGAAGTTTGTCTTTGTAGATGCCACAGATCTCAAGCTGGGCTGCCCCACTCAGCATATCCAAGAGCCATAGAATGTACAACTTTGGGGATCAAAGTTGGTGACCCTTCTGTTTCTATTTCAATAGCCAGATTCATGTATGAGAAAAAACATATGAAGTGTGCTTAGTCCTGATTATCCTATTTTTTTAAGTTTATTTATTTTGAGAGAGAGACAGAGAATCCCAAGCAGGCTCTTCATTGTCAGCCCAGAGCCCGACATGGGACTCAAACCCATGACCCTGAGATCATGACCTGAGCTGAAGTTTGACGCTTAACCGATTGAGCCACCCAGGCGCCCTGCCCTACTTTTATGAAGTGAACCATATAAGGTTTCCATCCTCATTGATGAAAAATGGTTAAGTATTGGCAATTTCACATTGTTTGGCCTCTGTATACCATTAGACACCATCATGGATGAGCCCTACTTGGTCCTGACTATTTAAATTGGTCCCCAGGGGCACCTGGGTGGCTCAGTCAGTTAAGCGGTGGACTTCGGCTCAGGTCATGATCTCACAGTCTGTGGNCACAACCCTGTAAAAGGCACATGGCCAGGAAAGAAGCAAGGGTTTGGGGATTAAAAAAATCTGGATTCAAATGACTCCTTTATTATTTCCAATTTTTGATGTTATGGGGGCAATTATTTAGGGGTTTTGTGTGNTATAATGTATATGTACCCAGTATTTATTATCTGCCATATGTATCAGACACTGGCCCAAAGACTTTGCTTCCATGATTTCATTGACTTTGCACCATAATTCCAACACATTTTGTCAAAAAACAACAAAACTGAGACTCAGAAAAAGTGAAATGAACTTGCAAGAGTAACATCATGAGCAAGAGGAGAAGCATGAACTTTGGGTCCAATTCTTTTGACACTAAGATCAGAGAAGGGGATGACAGAGGGAAAAATATAATATATATGTATATTTTACATACATACATTACATATAATATAAAATACATATAACAGAATACATATATTGATCAGTCTTGTATATTATATGTATATAATATACATATATTACATATATGACTGACCAATATACGTATTCTATGTATATATATATTATATATTATAACCAACATGCAGTAGTGTTCAACAAATTTTGATTCTCATTACCCATGACTTCCATGATTTCTATTATAGTCCTTAATAATCCCAGGAACTGTTCAGAGACAAACTGAAGGAATTGGAACATCTATAGACCTAATAAAAGCAACTAAGATTAAATAATAATGGGACAAATAAATAGATTGCTTTGCATTCAACCTGTTCTTTTGGATCGCACAGCAGACACCAGGCTCAAGAGATATATCATGAAACTCAGTTACTGAAAGTATACATAATTATGTCATCTTTTTTCATCTCACAATAACTAAACTCGGTTTGAATTGCATACCTGATATGCCTGTGTTTACCTTGAAGATCATTTTCTAGCATACTTGCTCTCAACCTCCCCTCCTCCCCTGTGGGGGCACACACGTGACATTAACATAAATTAGCATATACAGCATTATCTCTGGGGGGTCTTCAGAAATCCTCTAATTCCCATAGCCACTCCTTTCTCTCCCACTCAAGTAAACATACTGGAAGGGCACCTGAGTGGCTCAGTCGATTAGGTGACCAACTCAGCTCAAATCATGATCTCATGGTTCATGGGTTTGAGTACCATGTCAGGCTCTGTGCCAACAGCTCAGAGCCTGGAGTCTGTTTTGGATTCTGTGTCTCCCTCTCTTTCTCTCTCTGCCTCTCCCCCACTCATGCTCTGTCTCTCAATCTCTCTCTCACAAATAAATACACATTTAAAAAAAAGAAAACATACAAACATACTAGAAAGGAGATGATGAGGGTTGTAGAACTAACCTCTCTAATTTTTGCCCAATTAAATTTTGTGCAAACTTGAGCCATTTAGCCACAAAAGCTATGCTTGTAACCCACCTAAAAACCTCTGTGCAGTACGATAGTGAGGCTGGGAATGAGTCTTCTGAGAGGTGTTGTTCTCATGGCCATTCGGAATGGTTAAAAGACTCCAAACTCGCTAGACAATTCAGATCCAAGGGGACAATGGCAGCCTCCCACATCTTATCTACACACTCCGAGGTGCTGTGACCCTGAGTGAACGCACAAAGACTGGATAATTCTCCATGCACACTGAACAAATGGATCTATTTCAATGTCAGTGTGTTGGCACAAATGGTACTCTTGCCTCCAACGTCACAGAGGCAAGGCAATGAGGTATAAATCAAACTACCCCAGGTTCCTTGTTTTCTAGCGTATTCTATATGTGCACTGTGGTCCATATATGATCAATGCTATCTAACCACCAGAGGTACTCTCTCACATCTTCAGATTCTTAAGCATTCTATTCAGCTAATCTACTCTCCCCTTTGGTCAAAGCCATTTATTACCAATTGTAAGTAATGTGACTATGGGGGGTGCTACCTAGGGCTACTGGAAGTCTGCCATGGTTTATAGCCCGTGTAACAGACTCAGACATTGTAAGTTAAAAAAAAAAAACAAAAAAAAAACCTTTTAAGCCAAACCCAAACCTTATATAATTGAAGTTATAATAAATCACACCTCCTAAATCTTCCTGGAGGGAGGACACTGGAAAGGTCTCCTCTCTCACTCTGCCAAATTGCTCCCTAATAAAGGAGACAGATCAAGAAAAAGAACAACAGGGCCTCAGCCATATTCAGGGCTAAGGTAGGGAGTCTAAGATTTGGTCAGTTGTTAAGAAAAGGAGGCCAGGCATAAGGGTAGATAGAAGAAAAGGAAAAGGTAGATTGGAGTATAGTACTTCTCAGGTTTTCCAGTCAATAGCTTCCTGTTGCCTCTAAGATAATGTCCACACACTAGAGCATAATATATATGGGGCCCTCCAGGATCTGCCCACACCTGACGTGTCCTTCAACTCTCTATCTTGCCTTCCCTATTAGACTGCGAGTCTCCTGAAGGTAGGATTAGTAAATTTTAATATTTAGTACCTATCAGAAGCCCAGTGGATGCTTCAGCAATTCTAACTAAATGAACAAATTGACCCCGCACTAAAGCTGTCCACGAGCCAAGAGGGCAAAGTCAAGAGAAGTGAACTTCAGTTTTTGGACGATCTGAAGCACTCATGGGCACACGCTTCCCCTTCTGGATAGGACTAGAGGCCATGGCAGGGAAGGCCAGTCCAAAACAGTGACTGTGAAAGGAAGGAGTCCCACCAATGAATCTGGAGCTATGATCCCTTCTAAGTGCTCTCCTTGGGAGGCTATGTGTAGATTCCAAAACCAGCTGCATTTGCTCAACGGGTCTCTTTCAGAATTGTGGTCAGATTCAGTTTATGTGCCTTAGGCAAAAACCAGTCTCATTTCTTTTTAGGCACGTTATTTCCCAAACAATGTTTCCTCAGCTTGATTGCCCACATCATCATTGGACATAACTTTGGGGCAAGTTTTAGTAGCTTTTAACAACAAATCCTCTCTCCGAGGAGGAAGATGTGCCACATTTGAAGATATTTAAGAGAGAGTGCCAATAGAGTACATACATAAATCTGAAGAGGAGTTCCAAACAGGTTTTGAGCACTTTCTATTTATTTATTTATGTATTTATTTATTTATTTATTTTAAATTCAACTAAATTAACACATAGTGTAGTATCAGCTTCAGGAGTAGAATTTTGTGATTCACCCTTGCATATGATAGCCAATGTCAAACACTTTTGCGTTATGTTGGAAATAGTGTAAATCAATCAAAGAGATGACTCAGTAGGCAGTAGGAGTGCTTTAGGAGTATATATTCTAACAAACCAAGCAGTGTGTCCATGTGTGCATGCCTGTATGTACGGGTGTGTATTCTCATTGAATTGTCCCAATGACTGTCTGAAAATAACAGCAAGAACAATGGTTTTCATCCAGTGCTTACAACAGGTCAGGCACTGCCCTAGGGGTTAGTTCATTTTGGCTCCCATTTTACAGACAAGAAAATTGAGGAATAGAGAGAAGTTAAGTACCTTGCTAAAGATTACAGAGCCAGTAAAAGAACAGATTCATATACAAATCTGTCTGACTTGTTCTTAATCACTCTGATATATGCTGTTAAAAACTGTGCTCTTAACCACTATGATATGATCTCTGCATTTTTTTTAATGTTTTTTATTTATTGCTAGGAGAGAGAGAGAGACAACGTGAGCAGGGGAGGGTCAGAGAGAGAGGGAGTCACAGACCGAAACAGGTTCCAGGCTCCGAGCTGGCAGTCAGCACAGAGCCCGACGCGGGGCTCGAACCCACAAACCGCGAGATCATGACCCAAGTGAAAGTCGGACGCTTAACCGACTAAGCCACCCAGGCGCCCCATGATCTCTGCATTTTTATTAAAGTATCAGTGATATATGTAATATATATCATATGTCAGTGTGTGTGTGTGTGTAGAATGTATATACATATCCATTTTAACTCATTTCTTTTTAATCTAAACATTACCTAGTTCAGGGCTCAATAAATACTCACTGAGTTTACAAACCTATGTCAGTGACATTGGTCCAACCAAGAACAAGGACAAATAAGAACAAAAGGCCAAAAGGATACAAGATAGTTCAGTTCATCTAATCCTCATGACAAAAGCCATGCTTATAGGACAGAGCTGTGGGAGTCCTAGAAACTGCTTGGAGGGCCTTATGCAGCTATAGCTTGTGTCTTTACGATATGTTGGCTGCTTCTGTCCAAGTGAGCCCCTGCAGAGCCCTGGGCCTCAGTCACTCCATCCATGCCTCGAGAATAGGTACATTCACCCCTCTTCTCCAGCCTTCCCCTATGAATATTTATATGGGCCTCTTGAATCCTGGTATCCCATAAAAATGCAAAGTACGATTATTATTAATGATACAGTTAGCAAGAAGGACATTTGCTATTTCTACTCAATTGGTTTCCCCTGGGAACAGAAACAGGATTTTTTTGTTTTTGTTTTTGTTTTTTTTGACATAGTATTAATGTGCCGGCTTTGCAACCTTGATCATCTGTCATTTTCTTTTTGAGAAAGTTGTGTGCCACTGTTTCAGACAGCACCCTGCCTTTCCCTTTGCAATATGGGCACTACCTGAGCTCAGACTGCTTCATGGTTTAGACGAGGCCATGGATCTTTAGTTGATTTCTGGTATCAGGAAACAATTTATTAGGATCAAGGCAGTTAGGCTACAAGACTTCCTTTCTTGCCTGGGTAGTCCCTAGTTGAGCAGGCAGCCCTGGCTCATAAATCTAGTTTTATTTCCCCATCTATTCACCTGGAAGCAAGTGATTTTTTTTTTTAAGGCAAAGAGGAGAACACATTTCCTTATGTAAGCACGCTTCCTCTAGCTCCTAATCACCATTGTTTCTTAGACAGGCTATGGAGCAGCCGAAGCAGGGAGCAATTTCCATTTCTGGGCACCACACTTGTATTTTCAGAGTTTACAGAAAAATACGGCAGCTGATTTGGGATTTCCCTGTAATGATCCACTTCCTCTAAATAAATCAGAATTGATTCAAATGTGGATTTCAGAGACAAAAGGGCTCTCTGCAAATATCTCTTTTCCTATGCCCTTCAGAAACTACCTTGGCTTTCTTTCTGCCCCCATCCCCCGCTCCAGCCCTCCCTCAAGCCCCCCACCCTCCCTTCCCTCCTTCTTAAGAAGACTTTCCCAGGTCCCTCTTGGCTGTGGTTGAACGACATTGGCTCCTGTCCATGCTTCAACAAAGACCTGGCATTCCAGCTGTCTGCGTCTAATCTCCAGTGTCAGCTCTCGTTAATGTGTGAGCGTGAAATCAGAGGGGGCAGAGCTGCACGGAATATTAAAACCATGATCAGCATTCCACTGAAACGCTGAGAGTCTGTGAGCACCATTAGAGGAGGCTGTCAAATCACGGCTTCGCATTAAATAAAAGAAAAGATTTCTATCAGAGGAAAGTACAATCAGTGAATCGCTGAGCTAAATTAGCATTTTTTCAATTGGAGATCGAAGTTGATTTATTGTTCTACACGACATTAATGTAACTATGTGCTTGACCTGCTAAGGCAGCTAATTTTTCATTTAAATGGTTTCTTTCCTTCCCTGTGCAAAGGCTGCAATCATATTTCAAGTTTGCAGAGTGATCAGAAAAGTCATGGAATGCTGCAGAAATATCTCATAGCGGCCCTCCCTTCCCCTCTCTTCTCCTTCCTTTCCTTTTTCCAACTCCAGCGCCTTCCTCCTCCCCTCCCCTTCCCCCCTAACCTCATGGCTGGTGGTCAAGGTCACAGAGGAAGAGTAATCTCAAAGCCACCAACTTCAAAGCCGCATCAAAGAAGGCCCTACGTAGCCACTGAATTAAAAGGGAATGGGGGAGTAGGGGGGGGCTGTGGGTTCCAGCGTTCTTGTCTATAAGAAAGGGCCCTTTAACTGCCCCGTTGGTTCAGCCCAAGCTGGGGTGCCCTGGGCCCAGTTTCCCCCTGCCAGCTCCTCGCTCTGTGCTTCTCCTCCTCTACATCAGCTTCCCTCCCCCGCACACACATCGCCCCAAGATAATATACATTTCCAATTAATAGAGCACATTCTAGTCATGTTCTCTTTTACTGCCCTAACTATCTTCCTTTTGCTAAAAAGCTGGGCTGTCATTAATGAAATCCTGCAGTTCTGTTAATCCAAGCTACAATGCTTCTTTTCTCTCTGTGACTCTCCCTAACATAAAAACTACAGTTACTCAAGCTCCCTTCTTCTGTTTAGATGCCTTGTCATTTGTCTTTCATTTCATATCTGATGTGGCACAGTAGCAGATTGAAGTTCCTGGACATAGAGGGAAAGGATGCGATTATATACGTTTCCCAAAGCCCTGTTGGCAAAAGCAGCTGTCAGTGTGTGTGTGTGTGTTTGTGTGTGTGTGTGTGTACGCGCATGTGTGCGCGTGCAGGTTCTCAAAGCACATTGATTTTAATCCTTGGTAGTTGATGAAAGTGTCTTGGGGTACTTTGGGAGCCCTAACATTTAGCAAGCTTTTTAGATTGTAAACTGGTTGGAACTCCTGAAAGAACCCTGATACATTTGTCTTCAGCCTTTCTCTGAAATGCCTCTGATGAATTCACTCATTGTATCCCACAGTGAGAAAAAGGCAGGCAGTGGGAAGTGGGTGGTGGGAAGTAGGACTGACATTTGCCGCCCTTTACCAATGTAAGTGCTACTTCTGAAACAAAAAGGAAATTGAACCAATAACTAGTATTTATATGTTATCTTTCTTCCTCCCACCCCTAAACATCCAGCTTCTGAAATGGCAAACAGTAATTTTCTGTATTTGGGGGAGACACAAGGGCATTAGATCTGAGGGACATGAGGATGTGCGGCTAAGGAACAGAACCAATCCCTGCACACAGGGCTGCCTGTGGACAGATGAGATGGAGAATAGCCCCCCATCTCCCACCCCCATTTCCTCTAAGACAGATGGAGTCACCCGAAGGGTCAGCAGAATAGAGGAATCTTTCCATCCTGCGTCCACCACAATTGCACCTAATTGGCCTCCCTCAGTCAGCCAAGAGACACGGAATGAATGGTCAGGAGGCTGCTCTTTGCTCTGACCCAGTGAGAGGGCCTCCAAATGGGTCAAAGGTGAGAGCCTTGGCAAATGACTGCTTAGGTGGATGCTGGAGACAAGTACCACTTGTTACTTCATACCTGCCGCCATTTTGTCCAAGTCGCTTACCCTTGGCTCACCGTTTACTCTCTTTGCAAAGTAACCCCATCTCTCCCTCATGTCGGTTTTCGCTCAAATCAACCGCTCTAAAAAAGAAGTGTGCATTTTGTTCTCCAAAGGCAATGATAACAAACTTCCCCATCAGGCACACTAGCTCTCTCCTGGATGGTTTCCACGATGGTTCTGTACCAAGAGTCCATGTTAGTTGATCAGGGTTCTCTCTGTCGCCTGACAATCCGTGTTTATTAGTCAAGAAGTGCTGTCAGAGTACGGTGCTGCCATGTTTCTCAACTGCAGAGCAATCCAATTCGAAGCCTCCTGAAGGCCCCAGATGCAAAGCTCAATTATTTCCTGCACTCACTGTTCCCACGATCACTTGCTCACCAAGTGTAATACACCTCTCCTTTACATGAATATCTTCTGAATACTTCTATTCATGAATTACAGACCTGCAAATGACTTTGGTCAATTCCGGTTCACTAATACACAAAATAGAACCCCAGCACCTGGACGAGATAATGCAGACATAGTCAGCCAACCCCCATGGCCTACAATGGGCTGTGAACCAAGCAAACAACATGAGCCGCCAAGGCTAGAAGGGACCATGTCTGGAAGAAGGCATGTTTTTTAGAAAAACAGGAAACAGAAAACACAGGAGGGGGATTAATTTGGTGGTAGAGGCAGACTTTATGGAAGATAGTCAGACCACCTAGGACACCATAGTCAAAGAGCATGGTTAGCTCTGTAGACCCAGCCCTCTGACTATTTGGAAGGAGGGAAGGGCAAAGAATGGAATCCCGAGAGTAGCCCATTCCACACAAAAGCCCAGCACGCAGGATCCATCCCAGAGAAAAGAATGCTGTCATGAGGAAGGCAAGAGCAGAGGCTTGCCCCCAGCTAGGCTTTGGGGAAAAGACTCAGTCTACAGGGGAAATGGAGCTGCTACCAGAATAGGTCTGCAAAGACTGAGAAGCTTCTCTTAGAAAAGGGATCATGATAGTACTACTCCATAGGGCTACAGTGAAGAAGAATTAAGTGATTAAACGTTTAGATCTAGATCTGTATGTGTGTGAGTGTGTGTGTGTGTGTGTGTGTGTGTGTGTGATCATCCCTCGATCACTGAAAGCCACCATCAAAGTGTTCAGGGCTCATCCCAGGTGGGTCAGATTCAATGGCCATGAAGGCCTTTAAAAAAATAGAAGAATAGAGCAAACCTTTATTAAGACTGTCACACAGGATGCTGGACACTTCCGTGTTGCTTACTTAACTCAGATCTCACCACATTCATGTGAGCATCACAGCAGCCCCATGAGGAGCAGATGATCACCTCTCACTTTCAAGTCGAGGCAAGAGACAATCAGGGACGTTAAGTACCATCTTCCAGGTAAGATATCCAATGGTAGTAAAAATACTGAAACTCCAATTCTGAGTTTGAACTTCTAATGACTTACTTTTGACAAATACGAGAAGAACTCAAAGTATCTGTCTCCGGCAGTTGGTTTTTGTGAAATGGAGCCTCAAAGAATTCAGATAAATCTGATATGAAAGTACCAGCAGAGTCTAATGCTACAGTTAAGCTTCAGGGAGGAGTCACTTTATCTAGAGGATAACAACTAATAACCAGCCTCCCTTGAACATGTATTAAATGCCATACAATGTTCCAAGTAATTCCATGTATTAACATATTTTATCCTCACACCAGCCTTATAAAATATGTTCTATTATTATACCCATTTGAAAGGTGGGAAAACCCAGCACAAATACATTAAATACCTTCCCACAGAGTAACACAGTTAATGAATGGCAGGGCCGGGGTTTGGAGCCAGACAAGTCTGGACTTCGAATTCCATGCTCTTAGCCACCATACTACACACCATTCTTGAAGTGTAGCATGATTCCTTGTCCCTATTCTAGTTCGGTAATATGTTTTGAGAAAGGTGCATGGGAGCAATGCACCTATATCTGAACCCAAAGAGATTTTCAATGCAAAAAAAAAAGAAAATACAAACTTAATTGTGAGAGTCCCTTTCATGAGGTTTAGGCCACTAATATACTTCTTCCTGTTAGAATTTTCCCAGAGCTAGGGAAGAGCGGGTCCTATATGCTGGGGAGAGGTGGAAAAAAAGAAAAGCAGGAGAAAGATGGTGGCAGAAGGCAGTTTTGTTGCCACGTCAGGGAAGCACCATGCTGTAGGAGCACTGGAAAAAGAATGATTCACTCTCACTGTGGTGAGGAAGGGGAAAGATGAGAAAGAAAATGCTTCCAAGCTGGCCCTTAAGGTATGGGCAGGATTTCCCTAGGGAGAAAGTAGAGTGAAGTATATCCCAGGCTGAAGCGCCTGTCACAGTGTCTCTGGCAAAAGCAGAGCAACTAGGGGCTCCTCAAAGACAGGATGTGCATGTAGCTTGTCTCTGCCCTGGGTCACAGCAGGTGCACAAAGAATGCTGAAAGAACGGGATGGGTAATGCTTCCATTGACGAGCAAAATCAAAGTGCCACATCACAGCAAGTAGGTCCACATCACAGCAAGTAATCTGGCATGGCTGATGTTGGTGTGCCAGCGTGTATCTTACTGGCCCTGGAGAGCAGTTTTAACAATGAGAAAATTTGGTTCCTGGTGGTCCCTGTCTCCTGTCTCTCGCCATGCCATGGCATCATTGTGATGTGTGAGAGATTTGTTTGGAGTGGGGGAAGCATATTTTTGTTTGCATTTGCTTAGCACATTGCTGTCTCACATTTTGCTATGAGATGTAAAGTCATCTGCATGCACCGGTTGTACAGTTAGAGAAAAGTCAAAACAAGTGTCAACCGGGTTGTCAGCCACATGGCCTAGGCAGATTGTCATACTCTTTTGCCTATGATTGGTGCCACCTTATCTCTCCTCTTCTCCCACTCTCTTCCTCATTCCTGAATCCCCACACGTATATAAATATCCTTAACTTCCAAGGTTTAATTTCTAAATTGATATAAGTATGTAGCAGACAGCATCTATGGAGACAGCAGATCCAAATCCACAAGGAAGGCAATGCCCACACCACACATACCTCTGGTCTCACTGAACAAACTTGGCATCAGTCTCGACTACAAGTAGGTTTGTGTTGAGAACTCTTACGAACCCATCCCACCCTGCGTTATAGTATCTCCTGAAAAATGAATTTAGCAGTGTGTACAGGCCAAATGAAAATATCTTCTTTCTTTTGATCATCTGGGTATAACCCTATTCTTTCAGATCCATCTCCATCCCTAGTTATGAAGGAAGCAATCATATCCAGAATGTCCAAATCAAGATTATTGAGAGAGAAAATTCTAGTAGCAATGCTTCATTTAGTATTGGACATCTACTCTGTGTTCGATTCTGGACAATACAAGGGAATAATCTATATTTCCTTAGAAGAGTTCATTGTCCAGGGTGCCTGGGTGGCTCAGTCAGTTAAGTTCCAACTCTTGATTTTAGCTCAAGTCATGATCTCATGGTTTGTGAGTTCGAGCCCCACATCAGGCTCTGTGCTGACAGCTCAGAGACTGGGATTCTCTGTCTCCCTTACTTTCTCTATTCCCCTTCCCCATTTACTTTCTCTCTCTCTCTCTCTCAAAATTAAATAAACATTTAAAAAGAGTTTATTGTCCAATGGGAGAGATAATCAGGTAAATAAGTAATTATGAGTCAGTGTCATAAATGTTATAACAAAGGCAGGTTTAAGATGTTATTGAGGCAAAGGAGAAAAATTATTAACTCTGCCCAGAGAGTCTCAGTTTTGTCTCCATTATAAACCTTTGTACTAAATATACAGGGAAGTGGATATTATACAGGTGACAGAGATTTTATCAGAAAGAATGAGGGACTAACCTTAACCAATTGAGTACATACATTCAAGCTTCCCACCCAAGCCCTGTCTGAGTCAGAGAGAGTCAGTCAGCAAACATAGAATCAAGGAGATAGCAAAGCAAAGATGGTATCATAGAGCCAACTAAAATAGGACTTCCTGATTTGATGGCTCTGAATACTAATTCTAGTCAGGTAACTGACAGTTGTTGGCACCTAGCATTAGAGTGGCTACCTTCACACCCATCACTCTCAACCATCCTGAAGGTCCTTTACATTGCCCAGATTTATGCAAGAGAAAACTGGCCGTCAATGAGGCTAAGTCACATGTATGAAGTCCTGTGGTAAGTGGAAAACAAGAGAAATTAACTCCCCACTTCTTCAGCATCAAGTCTGTTTTTTTATGACAAAATTCCTAAGAGTATAAAAGAAATAAAAAAGAAAAACTCTAGTTAATAATTTTTCCAATGGTGGATGATGAGAAGGGGGGATAGCCAAAGAACATAGCATGTAAATAATTCATAAACTGGATAGTAATGAAAGAACTGCATGAGGACTTTTTCTCCCACAAAGCTTGAAGTGATTTAAGGGCAGACCTATCCCAATCATAACCCCAAAAGTACAAAAAGCATCACTGCCCTTATTTTATATGTGAGACAATTAAGGAATAAAGAAAAAGAATAAAGAAAAAAAGAAAAAGTGGATTGTTCCAAAGATATTTCACAGGTTGGAGATAAAGCTCTTTCTGCTCTCTGTCAGATAGGAGGGTCCCCTCCTATGCAACTTCATCTTGCAGGGGTCACCAGGGTCCCACTCACCTGCTGTGACTCACTGAGTAGACCTCTCCCACCTAAAGCTGGGTGTTCAGTAGAAGAGAAGAGAAGAGAAGGCGTTTCTCCAAAAGAAGTGCTCCTTCATACCATGCCACTTTTGAAAGCAAGGAGAAACCCAAATGGGATGACTGTTTCAGGCATCCCCACCTCAATCAAATTCTTTATATAGTACCATTGAGAAGGATCCAAAAAAAAGGGGAGAGAACACACAATAGGGGTGGTTATGTGACCTTTCCCAGCCTCTTGCCTCCCCATTTCCTCTGCCTCTCACATTCCTTGTGTTCTAGCCATAATTTCTTTCTTGAGTACCTTCCTGCTCATGACTGAAGAGATTTCTACCAGAGAATCATCAAGCATCTGATGACAGGACAAGTGGACTAGATTTCTCCTGTTTTTATAACATGAAGGAAGGAGCTTAATATACACCAGCCCCTTGGGAACCCTGCCCAGTAGACTGTGCATCAGAGAACTTTCCAGAGACTGCTTTGGAGAATGCTTTCCATCCTAGTGGATTATTCTTTGATCAACTAACCAATTGCTAATGTCATAGTGGCTTCTTGCTGTTGACCCAGGTTTGTTCTTTCTTTCATTTTATTGAACGCTTTCTGCAAGACAAGTTGTTATCCAAAGCTGTGCTACAGTGTGACTTCCTCTCATCAGAGGTCGGCAGGCAGTACAGAGGAAGGGCTTATACCACTGATCTATTTTTGTCAATCCACAATGTTTGTGGGCAATTGCTCAGAGAGGTCCATAAGAGGTCTTGCTCAACGGACATGGCCAGAACATTCTGCAAAGAAATTTTTTTTAAATCAGGTTTCTTCCTCCTTTAATATGGTCCAGTCTAGTCCAATTATTTGGCTTCACAATTCACTGAATTTAGGCAAAGGTGCTTTTTGTGGACAACCCTTGGCGATGTAAATACACTTGAGTACAGAGTCCCCAAGAAGGGCACAAGGTAATCCTGTAAATCAGTACTTCTTCAACTTGAATAATGTCTGGATGTCTTTCAATAGAAAAACATTTTCATGGAGATCCATGTTGACTCCAGTTCTTTTTAGTTTAATGTTCCTTAAACACATGGGGCACCTGGGTGGTTCAGTCAGCTGAGCGACCTACTTCGGCTCAGGTCATGATCTCACGGTTCATGGGTTTGAGTCCCGCATCGGGCTCTGTGCTGACAGCTAGCTCAGAGCCTGGAGCTTGCTTCAGATAATGTGTCTCCCTCTCTCTCTGACCCTCACCTGCTCACGCTGCCTCTCTCTCTCTCTCATAAATAAATAAAACATTAAAAATTTTGAAAAAAACATGTATAATCATAAAACTGGGCAGAAGCTCCTTCTGCATATAGTCCTAGGCAATACAAAGTTAATTTACAAAATTAAATGCAAAGGAAATTTAAAAATTACTAATGAAATTACCACCATTAATTTAGTATGACACATGACAGTTTGATCAAAAGGAATTATTGCTCACAATAGGAGTGTGGTCCCCAGTGCTGTGGGGCACCTGCTTTTGAGTTTGGTTTGCTTCCACCATCAGTGTGCTGGGTAGATACTCTATCCCCTAGCGCTGCTCTTTATGAGAATTCTGAAAAACCACCATTTCTTTAGCACTTTTTTAAGTTTATTTACTTGGGGCGCCTGGGTGGCTTAGTCGGTTAAGCGTCCGACTTTTGCTTAGGTCATGATCTCGCGGTTCGTGGGTTCAAGCCCCGCGTCGGGCTCTGTGCTGACTGCCAGCTCAGAGCCTGGAGCCTATTTCAGAGTCTGTGTCTCCCTCTCTCTCTGGCCCTCCCCTGCTCACGCTGTCTCCTCTCTCCTCTAGAAATAAATAAAACATTAAAAAAAAGTTTATTTACTTATTTATTTTGAGAGAGAGAGAGAGTGCAAGCAGGGGAGGTGCAGAGAGAGACGGCGAGAGACAATCCCAAGCAGGCTGCATGCTGCCAGCACAGAGCCCCACAATGCACGGCTCCATCTCACGAACCATGACCTGAGCTGAAATCAAGAGTCCCATGCTTAGCTGACTGAGCCACCCAGGCACCCCTCCTTAGCACATGTTGATGTCCTCTGGTCCTCACTATGGTGCAAGTGAGTTCTATATCACTGCATTTCTCATTGGTGAGGCAAGGCAGTGCTACTTGGCCCTAATGCAAATACAGTTGGGGCACTGGAACTACATCGTCATATTCAGTTAAAAGAAAGTCTCCCAGATGTTTCACAGTATGTTCACATGTGTTTGTAAAGTCATACAAATGAAAATATAACATGGAACATTTCTCATAAAGAACTTTTGACTTTCTAAAAATGTGCCTCCACCACCCTCTCCCCCAGCCCCAAGAATGTACACATTCTTGCTTGAAAAATACAACTAGGGAAACACCCTAGTTTCTTCTAGCAGAGCCCATAATGGCATGGGTCCTACACCACTATCTGGGCAGAGTTGACCATGTTGGCATCACAGAGATGTGGAGGATAAAGCAAAGCACATGGTTGCTCACACTGAGCAATTTCAAGAATCTTTCAGATGGGAATCAGGCAAAAACCCAGTTCATTTGGAATAGTTTGCACTTGCCACAAATGGCCCAGAGATTATTATGATCTAACTCTGTGTTGGATGCTTTTATGGGATGTTGTAAAAGAAAAATACACACACACTAGCTAGCAAGGGATCCTGGATGTCATAATGGCCTATTTCATCTGTAATTTCAGTGATTATAGAAATGATGAATAAAATCCAACCTACAAGTATTTTTTTTACTATCTTCTCGTTGGGGTAAGATCTGAAAGCTTGACCCCTGGAACATAATATCCTCCTTTAGATATACCCAGCGCCAGAATAAAGCTAGGAATCTGGACTTTGACCTGAAGCTCTTAAAGAGAATATTGCTTATCACTCCCCTGGGGACAGAGAGATTTTTTACAATGAGATCATCTTACACTGGAGGAGTTGCATAGACGACTCTTAAAAATCAAAGGAACCTATCCCAAAATGGCTTCTACTGGGGGCAGCTGGGATATTTGATTGGCGGTTCTGAGCTATTCACCCAAAGCCACCTATCTTGAGTGGGGTAGAGAAGCACAGAGGTCAAGTTGCTGATGTTCATGACAAGGAAGCAGGCAGTCTTGTCTCTATATTGAGGTCATTGGATAAGGCCAGACCTAAATCATTCTGCCCCAAAATGTTTGAACTCAGATCAAGTCCCTAAAAGCCAACGTGCCAACTGCTAAGCAAACCATCTAACTATCCTTTAGTGAAGGTGATCAAAATCTGGGCTCTTTCCAATAGAGTGGAATCTCCGGGTAATACCCTTGATGGTCCAGTATCCCAGGAAGCATTGCATCATGCTTGGCTGAGGTTGTTTATGCCTGTTGCCTGTTAAGCATTTGTAGTTGAAACCAACTACACTAGCACTTCTAATCTACCTGATCAAATCAAGAAGTCTTCTTTTAGAAACGTATGCCTATCTCAAGGTATGATCTAGGTATCAGTAACTCATCAGCCATTCAGATAATTTGGGGCCCTGTTCCCTATCAGCGAATTCAGCTATCAGGCACTCAAAGCGG